>NC_056730.1:401616289-401641289 GCF_019279795.1 Protopterus annectens | reverse complement strand
ATTTATACACTCCTGATTTTTTAGGGGGCAACAAAAATTGGCAGGCCCCAAACAGGGGGCAATACAAAGGTCAGAGAAAATGGAAGACAAACCAATGGGAAAATCAACCAGACCACAGGAGCGGAAACAACTGGAAGAGAAATTAGGGATAATAAGCAATAGTGACATACATTATAGTTTAGGGGAATTTAGTATTCTTAATTATACACACATAGAACTCAAAGAGGATTATTTTCAGTTATTATCCAAAGGAATGAAATATGTTCCCAACAATGCTATTAATGTAGTGGATTTTAAAAAATATTTAAAAAAATTGAATCTAGCTATATATTTTAGTGGAAAAAGAACAACTCAGCCCAATAAGTTTAAAAAGAAGAGGACTTTTACACCCCCAATAAACCACACTTTAGCTATATTTGAGAAGGTGGTCATAGACGAGATATATGATTATGGGAATAAAAGTTAATGTTCTAAGAGTAAATACAATTTAGAATATTATGAATTTGAATTATTAAAGGAAATACAAAGAAATAAAAGTATAAGAAGTATGAAACCCGATAAGGTGGGTGGGGCAGTTATTTATGATACCGTTGAATATGCAAATAAAATTAATAGCATTTTGTTGAATTCAGGAAATTATGATATATCATCCATCAAAGAAGTCAATATAGGTTACCACAAAATTGACTTATTTTTGGAGGAATTATTATTGGATGAAAGAATTGATGTGGATATTTACAATTTTTTAAAGGTGGAATATCCTATTATTAGTACTATAGTAGGTATACCCAAGGTACATAAAAACATAAATAATCCTCCATTTCGCCCTATAATATCCGGAAATAGATCCAAAACCTTTCCTTTTGGAAAGGTGATTGATACCTGGTTGAAACCCATATACAACAGAATAATGCATATAGTTATCGATTCATGGGATTGTCTAGGAAGATTAGTAACAGGTCTTGTTACATCTGACATGTTCTTAGTGACCACAGACGTAGTGGATCTTTTTTCGAGTATACCCCAGGAGGAAGGGTTGAATAGATTCAATAACAGTAGTGAAAAATATGGTAATTTGACGTGGGACAAAATATCCTTAATTATGGAATTTATGGAAGTAGTTCTGATTCACAACTATATATTATATGAAGGTGAATACTATAGGCAAAGTAAAGGGGTAGCTATGGGGGCGGCTTGCGCCCCCATCTTTGCCAATTTATTTTTATTAGACTGGGAAACAGAATATGTACTACAAACGGATTGGAATGACAATATTTTATGTTACTTGAGGTTTTTGGATGATATTTTTTAATCTGGAAGGGTAATGAGAGTAAGCTCAATGATTTTAAAGTATATTTAAATACAAGGTGTGATTATTTAAAATTCACGTTCAATATTGACAAGAAGTCTATATCCTATTTAGATACTCGTATAACTGTGGAAAAAGGTAGATTTAAATCTAATATTTATAGGAAAGATACCTTTAGTAATGCCTATTTACAGTACTCTAGTTGCCATCCTAGTAGTCAGGAAAAGGAGCATTATAAAAGGTCAGTGTATAAGGGCTGCCAGAATGACCTCCGATTATTCTGATCTGGTCATTGAGTTGGACGTTATAGGAAATATTGTTCAAGTCAAAGCTGTTGCACGGAGATGCAGAAATCTGGATACACAAAGTCCGTTAATATTCAACGTGGCTGCCTGCTAGGCACAACATCATATGCTGTTTGAGTTCAAAATCAGCTACAAAAGTCACTAATTGCTATTCAGCACTGTTAGGAACTTCCAACAACACCAGTCAACTCCACCGAACAATAACTTGAGAATCACACAAAATAATCCAAGCGTTCAGTGAGGTGAAAGTAAAAGAATTGGTTTATTAAAACATCCGGCAAGCGCTTTCGACAAGGTATTCTTCAGGCAGTTATACAAATTTTTTAAAAAACATTCACAAACATTTATGAAGGATGTGACATAGACATAATGATGTCACATCCTGTTCAAACTACAATATATTAAAGATACAAAACATTTTCTTAAAACTTTTGGGCACTACAAAAAATGAATCACCTAACATTTTTACTGGGTATGGCAAATTACAGATGCTATTTGCACATACATCAACTAGTGCGGCTCTAAAACTGTTAACATCAAAATACATTAAAATAAGTTAAAATGCAAGACATTGTCTGCACCATTCCGGCGCTGTAAAATTGAAGTACCTAATATTTTAGTTAGGTATGACAAAATGCAAACGCTATTTCTACATGCATCAACTAATACAGCTCTTTACCTATTATCAAACAAAATATACATGAGATCTACATTTGTAGTTTAAATCTTGCTCTCAGTAGCTGCATTAAAAAGTCCTGGTTCACTAGTTGTCAAAAATGCAAAGCACTAAATCCAACGTTGTATACACAACTAAATACATAAAACAGATGTCCTTATTCACCTTAAAGCATCCAGTAACTATTGCAAATACATGACTGTTATGAATATGGAGGGGGGGGAGTATTGCATCAACTAATACAGCTCTTTACCTATTATCAAACAAAATATACATAAGATATACATTTGTAGTTTAAATCTTGCTCTCAGTAGCTGCATTAAAAAGTCCTGGTTCACTAGTTGTCAAAAATGCAAAGCACTAAATCCAACGTTGTATACACAACTAAATACATAAAACAGATGTCCTTATTCACCTTACAGCATCCAGAAACTATTGCAAATACATGACTGTTATCAATATGGAGGGGGGGAGGTAAGGGGCAGGGAGTGGGTGTGAGTGTAAATTGGGCTGGGAACATAATATAGGAGGTCAGGAGGTGGGACTAAATGAGTGAACAGATGATCATATGAAGGGTATAGGGTAAATGGAAAGACAATGTAGGCAAAGCTACTAGGAATGTAATGGGTCCATTTCACCTCTGTCTGTTCTGTTTTATTACGTACATCCCCTCTTCTATTACTAGGTCTATTCAGATCTATTACTAGACAGAGGTGAAATGGATTGTTAGACTGAGGGCTGATAGGAGCCCCGGCCTGAATGATAGGGTATCAATCAAGCCCATACTCAAAGGCAAACCTATTCGTTGAATCCAGATCTTCAGTTTATATTCAGACCCTTTGACTACACTGTTCCAGCAGCACCCATTACATTCCTAGTAGCTTTGCCTACATTGTCTTTCCATTTACCCTATACCCTTCATATGATCATCTGTTCACTCATTTAGTCCCACCTCCTGACCTCCTACATTATGTTCCCAGCCCAATTTACACTCACACCCACTCCCTGCCCCTTACCCCCCTCCTCCATATTTATAACAGTCATGTATTTGCAATAGTTTCTGGATGCTGTAAGGTGAATAAGGACATCTGTTTTATGTATTTAGTTGTGTATACAACGTTGGATTTAGTGCTTTGCATTTTTGACAACTAGTGAACCAGGACTTTTTAATGCAGCTACTGAGAGCAAGATTTAAACTACAAATGTAGATCTTATGTATATTTTGTTTGATAATAGGTAAAGAGCTGTATTAGTTGATGCAATACACCCCCCCATCCATATTTATAACAGTCATGTATTTGCAATAGTTTCTGGATGCTGTAAGGTGAATAAGGACATCTGCTTTATGTATTTAGTTGTGTATACAACGTTGGATTTAGTGCTTTGCATTTTTGACAACTAGTGAACCAGGACTTTTTAATGCAGCTACTGAGAGCAAGATTTAAACTACAAATGTAGATCTTAGGTATATTTTGTTTGATAATAGGTAAAGAGCTGTATTAGTTGATGCAATACTCCCCCCCCTCCATATTCATAACAGTCATGTATTTGCAATAGTTACTGGATGCTTTAAGGTGAATAAGGACATCTGTTTTATGTATTTAATTGTGTATACAACGTTGGATTTAGTGCTTTGCATTTTTGACAACTAGTGAACCAGGACATTTTAATGCAGCCACTGAGAGCAAGATTTAAACTACAAATGTAGATCTTATGTATATTTTGTTTGATAATAGGTAAAGAGCTGTATTAGTTGATGCATGTAGAAATAGCGTTTGCATTTTGTCATACCTAACTAAAATATTAGGTACTTCAATTTTACAGCGCCAAAATGGTGCAGACAATGTCTTGCATTTTAACTTATTTTAATGTATTTTGATGTTAACAGTTTTAGAGCTGCACTAGTTGATGTATGTGCAAATAGCATCTGTAATTTGCCATACCCAGTAAGAATGTTAGGTGATTCATTTTCTGTAGTGCCCAAAAGTTTTAAGAAAATGTTTTGTATCTTTAATATAGTGTAGTTTGAACAGGATGTGACATCATTATGTCTATGTCACATCCTTTATAAATGTTTGTGAATGTTTTTTAAAAAATTTGTATAACGGCCTGAAGAAGACCTCGTCGAAAGCGATTGCCGGATGTTTTAATAAACCAATTCTTTTACTTTCACCTCGCTGAACGCTTGGATTATTAATTTTGTGTGATTCTCAAGTTATTGTTCGGTGGAGTTGACTGGTGTTGTTGGAAGTTCCTAACAGTGCTGAATAGCAATTAGTGACTTTTGTAGCTGATTTTGAACTCAAACAGCATATGATGTTGTGCCTAGCAGGCAGCCACGTTGAATATTAACGGACTTTGTGTATCCAGATTTCTGCATCTCCGTGCAACAGCTTTGACTTAAACAATTGGACTTGGTATTATTTTGTGTGTGCACGGAGCTCGTTGTGAGTGTTTACTTGTCTCTGCGTTATAGGAAATATGTTTAAGAATAGAGGATATCCTATAGGTATGATAGTGGATATTAAAGAATATGTGAAGAAGGAATGGGGGAAAAATATAAACCCATTACAGGGATGGGTACAAACAAAACAGTGGGGGTTAATATAAACAAGGAAGACCAGGACTCAAATGAATTCACTAGGGCATGTATATTACAATACGCCCCCCAAGTCAGCGACATAAAGAAAATAATAACAAATAAGTGGAATATTTTGAAAACTGACAACAGTGTATTTAAGATGGTTGGGGAGGCACCCAAATTTGCATCCAGAAATGGAAGTAACCTAAAAATGAAATTAAAAAGGAAAACTGTGAATAATAACCGCAATTACAATTGTGTAGGCACTACTAAATGTGGAAAATGTAATCAGTGCAATTTAATTATTAAGGTTTCTTCCCTAACTTTGGAAGATATAAATAGAACTGAAGTTAGGTCTCAAAAAGGTAATTGTAGGACTTCCCATCTTGTCTATTTGGCGAAGTGTACTAAATGCCCCTGTTCCTTTGTGGGGAAGACCGACAGATGCCTTAGAAACAGAATCTACGATCATTGTTATAGAATAAAGAAACATGATACAAAAAACGCACTATGGAGGCATCGAGATGGTAGTAAACACTGTGATTCCTTTAATTTTGACATATTAGAATGCATAAAAGGGAATCCGAGAGGGGGAAGTATAAAGAACAAACTGGGTGAAAAGGAGGCTAGGTGGCAGATCAAGCTCAATGCCTCAGTTCACCCAGGGCTTAATGAAACTATTTCCATCAAGCCCGTATTGGAAAACTGTGGGTAGTTAGGATTGCCTTGAGGCACACGTACTGGGATATAGGGATTGTTAGGACACTTTTACATTTAGTAAATAATGGAACAGCAAGTTTTTTTACAACTGTTTAGGTTGAAATTTATGTGTGCATATAAAAGTTTATATATATTTGATGATACATGTATAAAATAAGGAAGTTTTAATAGATATGATATGGATTTTAAAGAAAAGGCAATCGACAAGGAAATCAAGCACTCTGCACTTTAAATTTTGATTAATTTATTTAATTGTAATGAGTCGAAACAGGAGATTGCCTGATGATCATATATAAGCTGATGATCATATACAAGTCAGTTGTGGCAATAATTAATTGTTCTGATGAAGTCTACATAGTGTAGATGAAAGCGCTTAACTCATATGGAAAAGAAATCGTATTTTTATATTTTTTATTATTTTATTAATAAACGGAGGTATTGGAATATAGGTTGGTGTGCAGTGCTGTTACATGTGGAATCTGTGAACAGAAACTGGTGTTATTTTTGTTATTTTCAGAAAGTCGACTTTCATATGGCCGAGACATATGATCGACTTTTGAAAAGCCGACCATGGGGAACCGCTATCTCTGTACAGTGCAGAATAGGAAAACCTCCTTCTGCACTATAGTGCGATCTCGGAGTTGGTATATTTAAGTTACGGGGGGGGCGGCGGAGCACCCCACGGGGGGAGGTATGCAGCGGGGCGCATCTCCCCTGCTAACAGTTTAAGGTAAGTGTCTGTTGTGTTTTATGTGCTTAATTTACATGGTCGGAGTTTCGAAAGTCGGTCATATGGTCTCGGCCATATGAAAGTCGACTTTCTGAACAGTCGACCATGTAAAGTAGACCCATATGGATATATATATATATATATATATATATATATATATATATATATATATATACATACACACACACTGCAAAGAAGGGAGGTAGAAAAACAGGTTAGCCTAAGAGAGGTATTCAAAGCAATAAAAGCTTATGTAAAAAAATAACACCCGAGCTACAGTAGTCCATATCCAAACACTAAAGAGGTAAATGGGATTTGGGGTAATTCAAGCTAGAGGAGGATTATGGGTAAGGGGAGGCGCTCAAGCTATGGCACCAAAGTCTATAGAGACAGTCAGTCAGATCAAAGACCCAGATTCACAAGCTGATTAGGTGGGGGAGGAGTGAAAAAGTACACAGATCACATCTTATATGTAGAGCTGATATGTCTTCTCTTACTTATGCATAGGTGAATGTCTGGATTAAGACCCTTGCTTAATCGAATCACAAGTTTTAAATAGAAATAAGTAAATAAGAGAACACTGAACAAAGTTTTTCTTTAGCAATAAATATTTTAACTTGTGTTTAGATGTCTGCAGCGGAGGGATGCTGAATATATGCAATAAAAAAGCCTTTGCACTGTTTTTTTTCAGGGCTAAAAGTTAATGTTTTCTGAAAGCATGCAAGTTGTTTTTCATATCTGAGAGGGGAATAAAATTAATGTAAGTAGGAACACGTGGTAAAATGAGTCTTAGCATGGATACCCTCAACTTCAGGTTAGATAAGGCCTTTGTTTGCAGCTGTCTCTTGAGACAACTGTTCCTGTTAGGAGGGTTAAACTTCATTATTTGAAGATGTACATATTTTTCTGTGTTTGTATTAATTTAATAGGTTCTGGGGTGTGCCTTTTTTGTTTGAGGGTTTTCATTAAAACAAAAAGTCTTGTAAAATGTGCCATAGGTTCAAAATGAGATAAGAAAAAATATGTATAAATGTTCAACCTGCCTGGTTGATTATATCACAAAAGCTGGAAATTGAAAAAGCTGTCATATATAACAGGTGGCAATAATATGTAAAGTTTTGCAATTATGATAAGAAGTCATACATACTTAAAATTAATGAAGATAAAACAAAGGTTATAACTGTAATTAAATCAAAAGGTGATTCAACAAAGTATTAGTTTAAGGGTGTGCACACTCATGCAACCAGCTTATTGTACGTTTGTTTATTTTTTATATTTTTTCCCTAACAGATTTGTTTGTTTTCCAATTGAATTGTACAGGTTATAGGTCACATTAAAGGTGGGAAAAGTTTTGAAATGATTTATTGTGGTCTCATTTTTTTACATCACAATAACCTGGCATTTTAACAGGGGTGTGTATACTTTTTATATCCACTGTATGCAACAAACTTTAGAAGATTTAAGACGTTTGCTTGAAAGTGTTTGCATAGGTACATTTATACCCCTAGTAGAGTCCAAATAATTCTTCCTCAGGTAGATTGCAAACGCTGAAGGTGTAATTGGGAAGAAAGTGGTACCTGGCAGCATGTGTTTTCAGAATGTAGCAAGTTGGCAGACTCTTAAAAATTCCTTACAGAGTACTCAGTCAGGAATACTTGGGGAGCAAATGAGTGTAACTAAGGAAATGTTTGAGCTGGGATACAGGATCTGAATTGCCTACACATAATAAGGTCTTAGGTTTAATTCTGGTGGCTGCCAGCAAATCAATTACTAGAAAATAGAAATCAAAGTCTGAACCAACTGTACCTGAAGTAGTGAATATTGTAACAGAGATAAAAGAACAGGAAGTGTAATTTTTAGAAAGAGGTAGGAACAAAATACATATAAAGTAATGGAAAATGTGGTAACAATGCATGGAAAAAATAGTGCTGGAGGAAGAATGACATTTACCAAGAGGCAGGAATTGAACAATTTAAGTAATGTTGGATTGATTATATTGTATGGACGAATATATCTGATGTATAATGTTTGTAAATGTGAACTTAATAAGTTTTTTTACTTTTACACAAATCTGTCTACTTCACAAGTGATAATTTAATAAAGGTGTTAAAAAATACAGGTATGTGTACTGATGCATAGATTACAAATATTTTTATTTTTTCCACACTAACTGCAAATCCACAGTTACACTGCATATATTAATACGTTTGCAGTGCTTTACAAAAAGTGGTATGATAATCTGTTGTGTTTAAAATAGTGGTATGCTCCACAAATAAACACTGCTGCTTCCTGTCAGTTAATCCTAGCCACAAACCATCACCGAAAAATGGGGAATCTCACAAATGCTCCAGTATAGTCTTAGTGAAGTGATTACATGGGTTACATGGGTTACATGGGTTATGGCTTAAGGGAATCAAGAAAGCAGAGTATTTTAAAATGTAGAAGCCAACACTTCAGAAACATCTGACAAAAAAATGGTAGGTGGCTTAAGACTGCAAGATACAATGAGGTGGAGACTTGGTAGCCAAAGAAAACTGGATGATGAAACATGCTGCAAAAAACAATTACTAGAAAATGGAAATAAAAATCTAAACCAAATGAAAGGAAAGAAAGAACTGAAGGAGGGATCCTTAGGAAAAAGGACCAAATTACATAGAAATAAATGACTTCCACAAGAACAATACATGCAGAATAATGTTCAGGAAAAGAGGTGAGGTTTAAGGTAAGGAAGGAAATGAACAACATATATGTAATGTAGGAGTGAATGCTAACGGAAAAATGAAACATACACCATGAACAAATGTTGCTATGTTTTCTTTTATATTAATACATGTGTACATGTGTCAATGTTTTAGCTATGATTTAATCTATTTAATAAAAACATTAAAAAAAAGGATGGAGGGGGTAGCAAGTTACAGGGTAAACATGACAGCACCCAATCAGCTGTTTTGTGTTTAGTTTCAAGGAAGACTCTTGAGTCACAATGTCTAACCTGCAGAGGAAATTTATTCCAAAGAATGGTGAGATGCTGAGTAACAAATCTCTCTCTCCATCAAGTTCCATTTACCTCCCGATGAAAGTTTAGACTTTTGGTTCTATTATTACCTTAGCTGTTTGAATTATTGAAATACAGGAGGTCAGGGACTGCAAGATCTCTAATGGCAAAGTAAGCAAAGCACAGACTCCCTCCTTAGGATCTATAAGAGTACATGGTCAGACTTCCAGTCTCTCCTGTTAAATAAGGTTCTTGCGACCAGAGACCTATTTTGTTAGGAACCTCTGGGGCTTTTTCAGTTTGTTGATATGTCTAGTGAGATGCATAACACACCACTGTGTGCTAATAACAGGGTGCAATTAATGCTGAAAAGGGGGAATGGTAACCACTTCGAATATGGAGGAAATACCTTTGGTTATTAGTTGGACTATATACAAATATATCCTGACCCTGACTACAGTTACCAGGTGATAATCAAAGAAGGGGAACCACAGACCCAAGTGCCCAGGGCCCAGGACCACTTTTTCATTTAGCAAGGATATGCTTTCCATACTGTATGTTGCAATTAACTTCTGCTTTCCAAAAGTAAAATACAACACTTTCTAGCATTCATTTTAAGCACATTTTCTGTATGCCAGGTAAGCTCTTTCTGAAGAATGCAATTACCTGAAGAGGTGTTGACAACTGCACACTGTTTGCATTCATCTGCAAATCTGTTTTACAAGCGGTCCTGGTTATTACTTTTTGAAATCAGACAAGTAGCTTCCAAATAGGAGGGGACCAAGTACTACTCCACTGGGCGCCTTAGCATTACTTGAAGAAGTATCTGTCACATGAAATGTGTGGATTCTCTCTTTCAGCTAACTGGATAACAGTCTTGTCACATAAGGATCTTTTTTAAGACAGACAGTTTCCTTACACTTCCAACATCAGATATGGTTATCGATTGTTTTGACCAGATCAAGATAAGCTGCATGAATAACATGATCATTGTCAACAGCTTGCGTAACCATGTCCAAGAAATTAACAAAGTTTAACAGGCATGACCTCCATTCAATGAAGTCAAACTGTTTGGTGGTGGGGCCAAGCTTTATGACAGTCTTAATATTATATTTAATGAGACTGATTATAATACAGCCCATAGCTTTACAGACCAGCTCATACGGCTGACTGGTCTGTAATTTCCAGGGACTGTGTTAGGAGCACCCCTTATGGGGGACATAACCAGAGCAGTGCAACATCATTTCGGAACACAGCCTGTGGCAAGCTTAGGTTACACAATTTAAGGAAGGTTCAGCAACAGCTTGCTTGATCAGTTTAATAGGCACCAAGCAGTGTCAGCAGCGGAATATTTAGCATACTTACCTTTGGTGCAGAAGGCTGTGGGCTCTATTCCCACATCAGTAAAATGGATAGCTGACTCTGCAGTGCAGCATTAAGTAGGTGCTGCACTCCTGAGTGTATTGTCCTTCGGATAAAACATTAATCTGAGCCCTCATTTGCTTGTGGTAGCACAGGTGGCTGTAAAACATCCCAGTGCACCTATGAAAAAAGTAGGGATCCTTTAATTATTTTGGGGGTTGACATAATGGTTAAGGTCTTTATGTCACAGACACAAGGTACAAAGTTTGATTGTCTCCTTTAGAAGAGAAACTGGCTAGGTTTAAAATGTTTGTCAGAACACATGGAGGAAGTGTTTTTGGCTTTTGACAACACTTTAATAACATGTTCTTTAGTGATAAGTAGTGTAAGGGATTATGGGATGAATGGTATTAGAATAGGTGCTTCATGGGTAAAGTTTGCAGAGAACATGTTTGCTAGAATATTTACTGTGCCATTTGGGTCAGAGTGAGGTGCCCCATCATGGGAAAGTTTAGTGCAATGTTGAGTGATATTTCTTAGTTTTCTAACACAACTAGATGAAGATTTGTAGTTATTATTCAAATCAGAAGTCAATCTTCATTCATGGTTTATTTTACTGGCCATTAGAGTGCTGTTAAGTTTATTGGTGAATTTTTTTCCTATCCTCATTCTGAGGAGTTCAAGTCTTACTGCAGAGTTATAAGACATCTATGTCCTTCTGAGGAGTTCTAGTCTTACTGCTGAATTATAAGAGGTTTATGCTGATAGCCCAGCAAGCGTCTAAAATCATACCTGAACTAAGTAACCCATATCAAACAAGTTTTGTAGGGGTATGACAATCTCTGATAACTTCCAGAAAATAACTCTACTAGATCGTGTTGACAGCTGTAGGAAGAAATTAGTAGTTTTGAGCTTTGATGAAGAAAATACCTTTGATTGCACAGGTTGATAGTACCTATTCACAGTGTTTGAAAAGGTGACCTTTCTGATAAAATGCATTAACTTACTTCAAAGTATCTACTTCACAGTATGCTACTGAGGCTAGACTGAAGGCAGGAACATGTTTATCCACTAGCTTCCAAATAAATATGGTCACTTGGGCAGGGGTGTCAAATCTCTCAATGTTTGCGCTACACCTGGAGCTACTTATTCAAATTTTCTCACCATCACAAATACCAAGTTACAGATCTAGATGACTGGTGAGCAGTATACAATTTTTCAGTTCATGCTGATCTTATCTACCTTCTTACTAACCTTGAGAAAAATATATATATACTTTTGAGTTGAAAGTATCTGGAAGTTTAAGGATTTAGCATTAAGAGAAACCTAAGGCAATTAATTACCATACCCCATTTCTGTAAATGCAAAAACAAATTTCCTTGTTTCTGGAAGAAAACACATATTTAGGCTTACAGTTTTCCAACTGACTGAAGTGACCTACCAAACTATGCTCTTAAAGGTTAACAAATATTTCCAGGACTGGAAAATGATCACACTATATGTAGATCAAAGGAGTGCAGATGGTGTAATGGTTCATGGTTCCTTTTATTCGTACATGTGGTGCAGGGCACACATTATTCTCTAAACAAATTCTTGAAAGCTTTTTGAGACATGGTCACTGACTTTAAGTGTCTACTAAACAGTAGCTGGCACAAGTGGTGCGAATGCTACCAACCTCAGTGGAAGGTCTGGGAGGACGATACATTTAAAAACGGGTAACTTCTGCTGAAAAATGTAACATTAGGTGAAACTGGAACATATATAGCTTAGTTTGGCAGCAAGGATGTACCTAGGCATACTCAGTGTACTCAAATGAGTACCTAGACATACTGAGTGTACTCAAACGAGTACAATTTTTTCTAAGCATCTCTTGGAAACTTCAACATTCAAAAAAAGCACAAAATGTTTAGAACTATGTAAACAAATATTTACAGAACAAATGTATACAGAGAATGCTTGTGTGAAATAAATTCATCTGTAAATATAGCTTTGTATGGCTATAAATGTTAACAGCTGAAAATAATGAATCCACTTACTATATATCTGGGGGTAGCATTTTGGGAGTTCAGTACATTTTAAAATGATGGGTGGGTGGAGGGAGCAACAACATTACATTTGAGTACAAGATGTAGATTTGCTACACCCCCGTTTGGCAGCAACAAAACTGGAACAGACATAGCTTAGTTTGGCAGCATGTACTATACTGCTCTGGGTCATATACAGATTTACGAGAGCAGGGATAGCTTGATCCTAGCACCTGCTTCATTATTTACACTAATAAGCCAGTCCCAATCACCGCTACTTTATCAGCACAAAACCAGCCAAGTAAAGATCAAAGCAATATTTTCTATATACATTTTCTCTCTGAGGCTAAAAACTATCAGTAACCCCATCAGTCTGTCCTTAGCACAGGCCAAGAGATGTCCAAAGGGCGAAGCTATTCAGGCAGCCATGGAAGCATCTATGGGCATCACCAGCTTGGCAGTGTCAAATCCTTGTCCCTGTTCTAGGGTGAACTTTGGCACCTGTATGCCTCCACTCGCTGGTGGCAAAAAGACAACCACCACCACCACTCCCACCCTCCCGGCATGGGTGCAGCCAGCACTGGAAAGTTCACTCTCACCCTTGCCTACCCTGCCCTTCTAGCACCTGGGCAACTACTGAAACTCAAGGTTACCAAGCTGCAGTTATGGCTTTATCCTTCTGTGCCACACAGGTGACACCAAGATCAAAACATAATGACCTAAGGTTTGAATCAGGAGGAAACCTCAAACCGAAACGAATTTCTAGACCAGCTGCAATGTAAAACATATAACCATAGTTAGTTCTGCCTAGAAATCCAGACATTCACAAATCAGGTGGTCTCTGTTAGTCATGGCTGTTTTAAGAACGAAGGTACTGAGACAATGTGTATGACTTGCTGTTTACTGTTTCAGTGGCCCAAGATTTAGGAATGGAAATATTTAATGTTGTTAATCAAGTTAGTCCGACTGAGCTAAAAACTTGTATAAAAGACTGAACTGTGAATAACATGTCCACAAAGAAACTCAAAAGAGACATTTTAGAAAAGCCAACCAATTAATTAGCATGCAGTTAAAAGGTAGGAGGAACAGATTGAGTATGGAAACTAAACTAAACTGAAAGTTAAGCAAAGAAAGGTACTCAGAGTATCTCAGGCAAGCTCTTAGTCTTTGGAAAAGAAGAAAAGTACTTGATGCATTTTATGTCCCAAGCTGGGGAGGAACTCTGCTTACAACACAGCACTGTGAAAAGACTGGAAGGCCTAATGAGTCTTGGGAAGAGGAATGCCACAATAGCATTACTTACCACAATGACCTAATAGGAAAACAATGAGTAGCAGCTAACTTCTATACTACTTGGTGCAAACCTTAAACATCCCACCTAAACATCTGTAGTATATGTGGAAGAAAAGGTATCTACCCCCTTTCTTGAAACATTATGTACACCACTGTGGTGGGCCATCAAGCACACAGCAATACAATCAGAGTTTAATTACCAAACATACAAAGTAGGAAAAGCAAAAACATAGCTTAAAGGAAAGGCAAGGAATACAGATACGAAAAGAGAGACAGGACCATGATACTAGTAGTGGTGTTACAAATGATCAAACAAGCAGAAAGGAAAATAAACACACTAGTTCAGTAAACGGTCCTCTGTGCAACTTGTTGTAAATTTACTGGCTATGGCAAGCCAGCAGACAACGTGAAAAGATGGAGGAGTATGGAAAAATCACACATATACATGTACACACAGAAGTAATACCAAAACCTTTAAGACCAAGAATGGTGAAAGGGTTAAAGATACATATATATTATTAATTTATCCTTTATAGACCTGGCTAGTCACACTAATAGCATGTTTATCAGGAGAGACCAGAGGTGGTATTTATACTATTAAAGGAAATTTGGCCAGGGCATCGGGGAACTTTCCCCTATTGTTTTCCATAGGTGCCATAGGATATTTTACATCCACCTAAGTTACCACCAACTCAAGCAGATAGTACCCTGTTTTAACATCTTATCCAAACGATGACACAGTCAGGTATGCTGCGACCACCTTTTTCTGCATTGTAGAGTCAGCCAAACTATCTATTTGATGTGGAAATAGAACTTACATATTTTTGCACCAAAGGTGAGTGTGCCAACTGTTTCACTACAGATACTGAAGTTCTGATAAAAACTCCAAACATAAAAAGCATATAAAAGTTATACAATTTGATCATGTTTAAAATGGAATTCTTAAAACAAGTAAAAGAACCAGTTTTGTTGTTTGTCTTTTTGGCTTTTCCCGGTTAGGGGTCACCACAGCGGAACTCTGGTATGCTAAGGATTGGCAGTCGATTTTTATGGTGCTGAGTTGCTAGCCCAAAGCCCAACCTTCAGCGAAGGCACACACATTCACGCATGTCTTTCGGAGGCCACTCGACCGCAGGGAGGACATGCAGACTCCACACAGAAGGCACGCCAGCCGAGAATCGAACAGGAGAAAGTGAAAGAACCAGTAATTCCACTAAATGCCCTTTGAATACATCATGACAGAATGATAAGGTTCTTGATTAAAGTGTTTGCAAGACATACTATGAACTTTCAACCTGATATTTTGAGCTCAATTGTCTAAAATTTCCCAGTAAGTAATATTATTCATACACAGTGTTACATTTAATCTTTGTCATGAATTTATGAAAATAAATGAGAACTGTGTAGAAAATTTACAGTTGTGTAAATAAATTTACCATAGCAGTACGCATTTGAATGATCACTGTTGTAGTAGCTTAAGCGATATGGGTTATATCCTGTCTCATGACCTCTATGACGGTCTAAAAAGAAGTTATGTACTTACCATAACGTTTCATCTGTGTTGTCCATTTTCATTCCCCCTGAAAGTATGGGCTTAGATCAGACTCCGCCATTACTATAGCTTGTAATCACTATAGGGAAGATGCAAAAAGATTGCATCAAGGCTGGTCCCATTGACAGAAAATCATATCTGCCGCTGTCCTGTTGAGAGACCACTCGTAAGGTAGAAGAATGGACCTGCACAGTTTGTCTGCTATCCCACTGGACTTCTCTGGAATGTGTGTGTTGCCATCAGAAAGAGGCTGGAGGCAATCGCCCATTGCCACACTAACGGCTTCTAGATACAAGGGATAAGACCTGGTTCTTCCTTGTTTGTTGATGTACCAAACTACAGACATGTTGTCTGTCTGGATCGCAACTCTCACAAAAGAGTGTGTCATGGAATGCCTGCAGCGCTAAGAGCACTGCTCTCATTTCCAGAACACTCATATGCATATATGAAGTGACCCCCACCCACCCAATCTGGGAAGCATCCATGGCCACTATAGTCTTGGGCTGAGAAAAGATGAAAGGATAGCCTTGTAGAATGTGACCTGATCGAATTCACCAATAAAGGCATCTCTTGCATGCCTAAGTGATTCTCATTTTTGCTGACAAATGATGGTAAAGAATCGACCACTGTGCTGTTTACATCCAGTGAAGAATTCTCATGTGAAACTTTGCTAATGGAACTAGAATTATTTTATTTATTTCTTTATTTAACATTTGTTTACCAGGAAAGTCTGAGTGGGACAAGAACCCATTTTCAGCAGAGGCCCGGGGAGAAAAGCTCCAAATGATACATGAAAGTTAAGACAATTTACATGAACAAGATAAAAGACAGGTATTAAAGCACACATTAATAATAACGGAATACTAAAGCACAGAGAGGTAGATGCAATAATAAACACAAAATAAGTACAAAGAGGTAGATAAAATAATAAAACATGTACTAAATTAAAGTGGTAGATTGCAACTGTGTGTGTGTGTGTGTGTGTGTGTGTGTGTGTGTGTGTGTGTATATATATATATATATATATATATATATATATATATATATATATATATACAAATATGTATATATATATATATAAAGATATATATATATATATCTATATATATATATATATATATATATATATATATATATATGTATATATATATATATGTATATATATATATATATGTATATATATATACATATATGTATATATATATATATGTATATATATATATATATATATATATATATATATATATATATATATATATGTATGTATACACATACACACATCCATACATACACATATATGGTAGGAGTAAGGTAAAGAATGAGGATCAGATCAATCTGCTAGTCCAATATGCTAGTGGTTAGTAGATGAAATTCCTGTTTTAGGGATAGAAAGAAAAGCCCCTAGAGAGTGAATGGAGTTCACCTGTTAGGGAAAGAGCAGGGGCAGGTCTGTTGACATAGAAAATGTTTTTTTTAGGTTGTGTTTGAAGTTGTTAAAGCTCTCAACGGTAGTAATGTCTATTGGCAGAGAGTTCCAGAGCTTGGCAGTGGCATGAGAGTACAGGCACCGTCCAGCTCTTTTGTTTGGAATGTAGACTGTTAGGAGATGTTTGTTTTCAGAGCGGAGGGTTCTTGTAGGTATGTAGGGTTTTAGGACAGATTTGAGGGCTGGGCAGCTATCAGATGTATATATCATTTTATGTGCAGAAGACAGCTGTACAAGGCTTAGATGTTGTGTGAGTTTGAGCAAATTTAGCTTAATTACGACTGCTGACACTGACCCCAAGGCTTGTAAGATCAAACAAGCTGAAATATTGGTACTGCAAATTTTATTTTCCTGACCTGGAACCTGATGAACCCCACTCTAGAAAGAGGAAAAGAAGCGGTCACTGATGTCATGCTGAGTATCACTCCTATGACTTCCAGTGTTTGAGTTGGTTGTAACTGAGACTTATGGTAGTTTATGGTTATTCCCAATTAGAAACAAGTCCAGAGTACCTGATTCCTTGCTTTTATTAGTAGATGATTGGTCGGGGTGGTAATGAGCCAGTAGTCTATGGAGACATTCTTGGAATCCATGCAGTCTCAAGTGAGCTGCTACCACTGCCATGCAATTGGTGAATGTCCCGGGGGCAGTGGTGAGGTCAAAGGCCAGTACTCTAAACTGATAGTGGCTGGCTCCCAGCCAGAAGCATAAATACTTTCTGGATTGTCTGTTCATTTGTATGTGATAGTAAGGTCAGGCACATCCATTTCTTCTAGCCCAGCAGGAAGGACAGAACTGTGACCATCAGCAACTTTGTATGTGGAATTAATATGTTTAAGTCGCTGATATGAAAGTTCCCACACCCCTTCAGGGTAACAGGAATGCTTTAGGTAAAACAGAAGGAATTACCGCAGCATGCGATAATTAATAATGGTAGGTGGGGTTATGTAGTGTCAAAAGTGTGTTTATATGAAAGTCGATAGTGATCGTTAAAATAAAGTGATCACAACTAAATCATTAAAAAAAAAAATGTGAAACAGCCAACGTTAACGTCAAGACAAAGTTATTATAGCGCTTCCAGTTCTTTCTTACGATAACAACCGGGTGATGTATTTTATTTAGCACATTTCTCAAGGTACTCACTAAATTGTGTGCCTTCTGTGGAAGGTTGGGCGCCAGGCAGGCAACTCGACACCGTAAAACTCCACTGCCAATCATGAGCAGACAGGTGATCTGCTGTGGCGACCCCTAATCAGGAAAAGCCAAAAGAGGAAGAAGTCGCTGAGATGAAAAATTGGTCTCCAGTCCCCTGTTTTCTTTGACAAAAGAATCTTGAGTAAGTTCTGTTTTTCTCTCTGGCCTGGTGGGATCTCTTGTAGGACTCTTTTTTTCTAGCAGCTTTTTTCTAGCAGCTTTTTTATTTCTAGTGCTGCTGCTTTCCTCTGACTGGGTGGAACATCGGGAAATTTGCATACAGATGGAGGTGGAAGGGAAAAGGGAATTATCTAACCTCTGGAAACAATCCTCTGCACCCATGTATATTTCTTGATGTCCAGCCAGGCTTAAATGACCCCTGATTGCCTCCAGTGGCATGACAATCAGGCCTCCTTTCAGGAGCACTGATAGGGTCTACTGGAGAAAGAATCTCTGGATCTGTGGTTCTGCTGGTTGCCTCTGCCACGTGGGTGTCATCGTCCATTGGAGTTCCCCTTTCTGCCCCTGGGAGAACTGCCTCTATGTGGATATTAGAAAGGAACCTGGGACATCCTGAACCACATTTTTTGTCCACCTCATAGATTCCAGGAAAAGGATCTTTGAGGGGTTGAAAAACAAACCCACTGCAGAGAGAGTCTTTCCAACTTTTTCACACCTGGAGGTGCTTCCTTCACTTTTGGGCCAAACAAACTGCTGTCAAAGAGTGCACTGACAAATGAGGGCTTGAAGGGCTCTGCAAAAATCACACAAGCACATCCAATGCCTCCTGATGGAGTGAAGGGTAGTCAACTGTGAAGCCACAGAAGATTGAGCCTCACAGGTAGTGGTCCCTAAAAAGGATTTTAGAAGTTCCTTGATCAAGTCCGTTTGCTGTCTTGTGAAGTGTGCCAAGTAGTTCCGTGACCTAAGGGCAAAGGTTGCTGAAGCATACACACGCTTCCCAAATCCATCCAATGCCTTAAACTCTCTGTTAGGGGGATGGGCATAGGAACTCTGTTCAGGTAGTTCCTTTTTGGTGGCCACTGCCTTGAGGACTGGCTCAACTGAGTCAGTCTCTTTCCATGCCCACTTACAGATCAAGTCAATGAGCTTATCAGTGGGCAGAGTTACCAAGGAGGTAGACGGGCCTCTAGAAAAAACGATTACTCCAGTAATCCTGGAGGACCAATCACCTCCCTCCTTAAGGATCTCACGGATGTCTCTGAATGACACAACTTCAGGAGGTGATCTTGGAGACCCCCTTCTGCTTCAACAAAATCAGTATCCTCAGTAACTGACTCCTGAGAGGAGTCCAACTGCCTCCTCTTGAACTTACTCTTCCTAGGGACTTACTTGGTGAGATGCTCCAATGAAGTAGTGGAAGAGATCGTAATACCCTGGCTGGGTAGACTGGAAATTTTAGAGCTGGCTGTCCCTGGTGGTGTAGAATGATGCGTCTCAAGATGCAGAGACATCTGGGATCCAGATGGAAGATTTGAGGGAGTGAGCCTGTCCTTCCTGCTGGAGCAGAAAATGATCTCTTCACTACCTGAAAGAAAAATCACTCTGGGGAGAAGGAAGACAACGTATCTGAGAAGCCAGGCATCTGGCCCATTGCCTCCCTCTGAGCCAAAAGGAATCTCCTGGAGGTGGAAGTCAGAGCCGAGATGTCCAATGCTGAGGCTCCAAGGGGTAGAAACAGTTCTGAAAACTTCAGAGCCGATTCCAGCGCTTTGGACCCCACATGGGGTGCTTTGGCTCCGAGAGTCATCCGGATTCAAAGATGTTGGAACTGATGAACTCAGAGACTTCTTCGGATCCAAAGCTAGAGGTACCTTCAGATCTGAGCCAGAAGAACCAGTTCAGATCACAGGAGCCGCCATATGCGATGTGGTGGAAGGATGGGCTTCTTGACACAAGGGGGTCCTTTTTATATGCCGTTTCAGACAGTATTAAGTTTCTAAAGTTTTCCATTGCTAATATAGGTACCACAGTGCAATGTTTGGAAATTGAAGTTGGCCTCGATCTAGAAAAATGGTCTTTTAGTCCAAATATTTTTCAAAAAAAGACCTTAGAAACCATTTTCTAGAAAATAGTAATCAACATCCAATTTTCATGAAGGCCAGTATTGTCAAAATACAATTTGCTCGACTATCCAGGTTAATTAGTGAAGATACAGTTTTTATTCAAGAGAGTAATCTTCTGAAAAGTTTGTTTTTATTACCCAGGAGGATTAGTTAATGGTTCTTGATAATATTGAGCAAAGGCATACTAGGTTTCCTCCTATATTTAGAAAAGGTATTGTTAGTAATAAGTCTATTAGTAAAGGTCAAGACTTAAGATTTAGTTTCCCTTTGTCCATTAGTTTAGATATGTATCCTACTAGATGTATTCTGGAGAAGAACTGGTATATTATTCAGGGCAATTGTGATTTATTTCAAGTAATGGGAAATTGCCCTAATTGTTGTTACAAAAAAAAATCTAAGTGTCTGAAAACATTATTTGAACATCACAATACTAAATATTTTTTTGCTTTATCAAGCTAGGTCTACATGTGATCTTAGGAAAGGTATGTTTAATTGTGGTAAACGTGTAGCATGTAAATACATTTTTCAATATACAAGTTTTACTTTTACTTCACCATGAAATGGAAACAGAACAGCTCACCACCGCACAAGGAAAGAAGCCAGTGATTATATTTTATTAAAATTATAGTTCAGTCCAGTAGTAGATCCACAATGTAGTCCCACAAAACAGGTAAAATAAGCACACATTGGATCCAATAAAATCTGGTTAGTAGCGAATACAAATCATAAAATGCAAACTCCTCTAGCGCCTTGGCTCTTCAGTCTTTAAAGAGTATATCCCTATTTCACATATTCTATCTTTAAATAGAATGATTACAAACAATAAACCATATGATTACAAACAATAAACCAATCAGAGACTTAAATTAAAGAAAACATTTCCAATGACATTCTTGATTCATTCCATATGGAATTGTGTTAAACTTCAGAATTAATGTAGATTCTAACTTCCAAAGTTTATCTTTTAATATCAAAGTTATACATTTGTTGTACTTGCCCCAAAATTGCAGCTTGTAAGCCTTGTATATTTCCACTGTGACATTCTTTAAAATGTAATGCAACAGGACTTTCTACTTTGCTCTTCTTAACATCCCCAACATGTTCCTTCAACCTTTATTTGAAACTTCTTTTACTTTCCCCTGTGTATACCTTACCACAGGAACATTTCAAGCCATAAACTATTCAAATACTGTCACAGGAAAATCTCCCTTTGCATGTACAATACTTTTCATTAATTTTATCAAAACTTTTTATTACATACTGCCAACAACTGCACTTTCCACAAGGGAAAGTACCTATTGCACTTACCCCCAAACTGACTTACAGGCAGTTGAAACTTGCCATGCACCAATAAATCTCTTTTACTTCTACCTTTCAAATAAGAAAGCATGGGATACTCATTTGCCCTTATATTAAGGAATTTATTTTTTCTAAAATACCCCAACAATATTTTACCAAATTTATTAAAACTTCTGTAAACACTATATTTAGTCACATAACATAACTTGTCTTTATCCTGTTGATGCACTCTGCCTTGCATGCTACACCTGCTTTTAGTATTATTTTGTTGTACTGTAGTCTTCTACAGTAGTCTTCTTTCGGCTTTTCCCGGTTAGGGGTCGCCACAGCGGAACTCCGGTTCGCTAATGATTGGTAGTTGATTTTTACGTGCCGAGTTACCAGCCCTGATGCACAACCTTCAACGTAGGTTCGCCCATTCACGCATGTCTCCACGCAGAAGATGCTCTAGCTGAGAATCGAACCGGACAGCGTCTTACTGTGAGGCGACAATGCTACCCTTTTTTTATTTTCTTCCACCACTGTTGAACTTGTAACCTCTAGTTACTAACATCTGTGCTGAATTTCTATTTCCTTCTCACACTCTTTTTATCACTACATATTCTTACATATTCTTATTATTCTAAGAACTTCCCCACAGGAGATAGATTTCATAGTGTGGGGGAAGGTGACAGCTTTCCCCTTGCAGTATATGAATTCAACCTTTATTTCCCCTCAAATTTTCAATGTAAACATGTTTGTATTCCACCATCATTAATACCTTGCAAAGTTATATCAAGAAAGTTTACTTGAACACCTGTCTGTATTCCATCAAACTTGATATTATAAGGATTTATCTGAATTTTTTTGCACAACTGTATTAACTTCTTCCCACTCCACTTCACAGATAAATATTAGATCTATAAATGTATAACTTATGACATATTTCCTAAAATTCATTACTATATATATATATATGTATATATATATATATATATATATATATATATATATATATATATATGTTTTCAAACATGCCTATGAAAAGATTTGCAAACATGGGGGCAAAACCTGCCCCATGGCTGTTCCATATATATATACAGACATATACATATATATATATATATATATATATATATATACACACACATACACACACATACATTATATATATATATATATATATATATATATATACATATATATATATATATATATATATATATATATATATATATATATATATATATATATATATATATATACACATATATATATATATATATATATATACACACACACATATACATATATATATATATATATATATATATATATATATATATATATATACACACACACACACACATATACTACTGACAATACTAATGGTACCTTGTCTGATCTAAATGTTGCTTTACCACATCTTGATGTGGAAGCTGTTACACATACACACACTTCTGTCCATACAAATGTAGCAATACCACACACTTTCACTAATATGAATGTTTCCTCATGTGACTTTGATTTTGAAACTGTTTTACAGCAAATGGACACAGCAATTTTTAATTTAACTAATAGATGCTTTCCTGAACAACATTTAAGTGCATTAAAAAAGGGATTTAATTTTATTCCAGCGCAGAGAGCGCACATACCTGATCTTATGCTCGACCTAAAGTTGTTTGCTAGGAAACTAAATCTCTGTTTTTTACATGCTAATTTTCAAAATGACAGAAACAAAAACATTGATAATTCTGACATTACAGATGATGAAAACTACTCAGATATTCAATGTGCTGATTCTGAATTATCTGATGCTTCTGACAACTACCTTTCTAAACATATCACCACTCTGCAAGTTAAAAGTTTATACAACCCAGCTCTTAACAACTCTATACAGGCTTTTATAAAAGTCTATGACATGATCTTAGGAAATTGTGTTTATCTAGTAACACAAATAAATGGTTTAACTTATCACATTCAGAAAAACGAGCATTATTACAGTTAACAAATGACAAAACACTACGTATTATGCGAGCGGACAAGGGAACGGGGTTAGTTCTCATGGAAGAAGATTTATATATTCAAAAAATGGAAACTACACTACAAGATTTCTTCACCCAAGTAGACATACAAACAATGGATACACACTTTATGAAAACTGACGAAACCTTAAAAAGTTTACTGGTAACTAATGCCATCTCTTTTGAAAAATGCATGTTTATGTCAGTCCCCTCACCTAACTTAGGGAGATTATTTGGTATTCCCAAAATCCATAAGAACTTATCAAACCCACCTTTTCGACACATCATATCCAACAAAAAAACAAACTGAAAAAATTGTGGAATACTTAGATGCTGTCTTGAACCCATTAGTACAGAAGACTAACAACTACTTAAGAGATTCTTGGGCCTTCTTAGATGAATTGTTTAATAAAAAAGAATGATTATCTAAATGCATTTTAGTTACTCTTGATGTAGAATGTTTATACTCAAATATACCTCACAAAGAGGGAATACACTTTTTCAGATTATTTCTCAACAAATATACCACCTTCTCCATAATCAAAATTAATACACTTTGTATATTAGTAGAAATTGTATCGAACAATAATTTTTTCTTCTTTAATGGACATATATACAAACAAACTAAGGGAATAGCAA
The DNA here is from genome assembly GCF_019279795.1 of Protopterus annectens. Classification (NCBI taxonomy): domain Eukaryota; kingdom Metazoa; phylum Chordata; order Ceratodontiformes; family Protopteridae; genus Protopterus; species Protopterus annectens. The sequence goes on along the minus strand of NC_056730.1, from coordinate 401,617,034 downwards.
TGGGTTCCAAAATTGCACCTGCTTTTGCTAATATTGTAATGAGCACATGGGAATTAGAAAAATTGAATACCTTAAGCAATTTTAAATTGGGACATATTTATAAAAGATTTATTGATGATATATTTTTTGCGTGGCAGGGTGACCAAACTTCTTTAGACATTTTTATATCAGATTTGAAAGAAAGCATAGGGTTTGTAAACCTTATTTTGTCTGGCAAAGGGTCATCTATTTCTTTTTTTAGATACAAAGATATATTTGCTACCTCCTAACACAGTATGTTCTACTATATATAGGAAAGAAACATATAAAAATAATCTGGTTGATTTCACTAGCTCCCATCCATATTTCATGAAAAGAAACATTGTTAGAAGCCAATATATTTGCATCTCAAGAATTATTAGTCAGGACAATGACTTTCAAACCAATGCTATTTTGTTAAAAAAATATGTTTCTCAGAAAAAATGACCCTTTATCTCTTATTAATAACATATGCAATGAGATCTCTAACGACAGACACACAAAATATTTGCCTATATTACTACATGGATTTAAACCTAATGCTCCAAAATCTAGTAACATCAAGAGAACCCTTAGTTTCCCATTACCCATCTCTAGAGACATGTCACAAATAAGAAACAATTTCTAATAACTGGGATTTATTAACTGAGTCACAATTTATGTCAGCTGCTATAGGCACTGCACCAACTTTTTCATTTAAAAGAACCAAAACCATCAGAGTGAGTTT
>NC_056730.1:401403789-401611289 GCF_019279795.1 Protopterus annectens | reverse complement strand
ACATTGATCCAATTTGTGTTAAATATGCGAGCTGAAGACCAGGTACTCACCTTACAAATCTCTTCTGCCTAAACCCACACTTAAAAAATTGGTAAAGCCATTGAGCTCTAACCGGACATTGTAAAAATGTATCAACTTTATCATAACAAAATGCAAGCTGTTAAACATTAGAAACCATTTGCTTTCTCCCAGGAAAGTACAGTTGTGTAAGTAAATGTCCACAACCATAGATGTTCGAATGACCACTGCTGCAGTATCCTAAGCTACATGGGTTACAACCTACATAAGATACAACAGTCGACCAGCTTCCAAAGCTTCAGAGTACCCTTCTCACATCCAAAGTATTAGACAGCTCAAGGTCAGCTGGATAAAAGACATGTTTGGGTGCCAAGCACTTCAGAGTTTTCATGCTGACTGACAAGGGGAGGCTAAGCCCCGACAGGTCATTGCTAGAAAAAGCAAAAACACATGTCCACACCCTGGCATAAAAAACACCCCCAAAAAATCAAGAGGGAGTGGGGTGGAGGGAGGCAGTGGCTATTGCAACACTGATCACTCAAACATCTACTGTTATGGCAAGTTTACTTACACAGCTGTACTATGTTCATCATATTGATCACTTCTGTAGCTAAGGATATATGGGTACATTACTACAGCTTATGACATCAGGCAGGTGGAAGGAGAATGGCCCTAACAAAGCCCGACGTAGACTGGAAAAGGAATCTAGTTGACAGTGCTTTGTAAAAAGTATATACAGAGGACCAAGTGCTGTGTAAAAGTACTTTACGAATACCAAATTGCTGCTTCTAGAACACTTCCATCACTTTAGGCACAAAAGAAGAATTATTTCTAAACAAAAACTGTTTTTGTGGAAAATAAGATAAAGCTGACGCAAAAGAGAGCATGCAACTTAGATACTCCTTGCAGAGATCAAAACAATCAGCAAAATAGCCTCTGTCTTGAGATGGACACGGACACACAGGAAAATTTGAGTCCTCAGACCTTGTATGTCAAACATTGTTGATGTTAATGTCTCGGAAGGCACTGGTGCCAAGAATGAAACAGAACCATTGTTGCCAAGGACCTAGAAACTACTAACCTTCAATACCAAACATGCTAGCACTGAGATCATCTGTGCAGAACAGATGACAGTACAGAACAAGTAACTGGCACTGATGCTGATGTAAGGAGCTAAATTTAGCCATAGGTTCCAAATTATATAGCAACTATTATGTGGCTGATAAGGCAGTAAAATAAGAATGGTAGAGGGACTGGCAACTTCTTTCAGCACCCTGGAAATTAAGGGGGAACACGTATGCACATCTCAATATGAGCCTTGGCAAAAGCCCCAATTGTTTCTACTAGTCCAAATTAACAAATAATGCGCACTGTACACAGACCTAGAGGAATTTACTGAAAGGAAAAATGACATTCAGGACCCCACACATCTAAATACCTCCTTTTTGGATGGAAATACTACCAAATCTCCTTCTGTGATACAGATTCTACAGTACAGAAACCTCCAAATGATAAACCCCTAACATACATAGCATAGCGTACCAAAACCACAGCTTTGGCGATTCTGTGTGGTGTTTCCAGTTTGCCATGTTTTACCTTGCTTGGAGTTTGTTACATTGTGCTTTTGGTATGACTGAAGTTTTCAATTCCTCGCCACCATTGTTTACTGTGAGTGGGGCTTGTTAATGATCTAAAACATATGGTGGGTAATCTCACACTTCTGTCCAGCAGTTGACCCAGGGAATGGATGACATTTCACAGTAATGGGAACCAATCAGGATTTATATAGGTAGTGTAAATCCTAACCCCAATGCCCAACTTACTAGTAATGGTGCTAGCAGCTGCAATGAAACAACTGAACAACATGTTGAATGGGACTAACCCAGTCGGTGATGTGCCAGTGTTAAATGATAAACAGCTACAGTTTCAAATATGAGCCACAGAACAGTGATGGTGACAATCTTTGCAGAAAGTTAAATGAGGTGGACTACAAAACTTTAATATTAATGAAGTTACAGCTTGAAAATGCTTATTTTCTTAAGTCAATTTGGGTTAAATGTTTCCCAAAGAGACTTAGGATGTAGCGTTATCCGAGTGGCCTAGATAAAAATTCGGTACTCCACAGAGAACTGTTAGCGCATTATTTATTAGGCAAGGATGTGAGTTTATGGACGTAGTAGTGAAGCACAACATTCAATTGACTGAGAGACTACCAACTGAAGTGAATATCTTAAATGATGAAATAATGCAGCATATGAGATATGTTGATAATAAAATAGAACATGGGAGGATTTTTGCAAGTATTGAACTACAGCTGCAGCAGTTAAACTCCACTAAGATGAAAAAACTGGAGCAGGATAGTGTTGATTATATGCATGAGACGGCATATCCTAACCATTTGAGTCTCATGGTTAGGGTAAGATGATTTTTTACCAACCATATGAGCAGAATTCCTCTTATTCCACACAGAGTAAAGTTAATCATAACAATATGGATGGCAGTGAACATAATATAACACACAATCAAGTGATATTTACTCCCGAACCAGCAGAATTTCCCCAGCTGAGGCGGTCGGAGTGGATTTGCGATCAGAATCAGAGGGACCAATGGGAAACAGCAAATGCTCACACACCTCCCAGGAAGTATCAACGAAACTCGTACTTCCCGAACCGGCCCCCTCAACAAGGTCAAGCAGGCAGGCAAGCATATGTGACGAAGAGGTAGTCCCCTTTAATGATATAACAGGATGCACTGCAAATTCCAATTACGTGAATAACGGTGTTAGTATTATAACCAACATTTAAGGTGACTAAAATCTACAACTTTACTGAAGTGAACATTGACAAATCATATGCTGACTTGTTTGCAAAAGGAACTGCCTTTGTTCCGATAGAACAGCAAGGATAACTGAGGTGTTAATTGACTTTTAAGTTATACTGGAGTACTGAACTTTCAATTAATGCTTAATGATTTACCTAATGTTGACAGCACCCTCAGAATTTCCAGTATGTTTAACCCACCTTTACATTTAATTTTGGCTACTTCTGAGAGGGTATGTGAACTTGGTTTTAGGACTTGTCTGGGGAAAAGTACTAAATAGAAGTAATACAATAGGATGGAAACTGACTTTGAAAAAATAGAATTTATTACAAGGCAAAATTTAAAGGTAATGAAATCAGACAAGTGGGGTGGGCTAGTAATTATGCACAAGGCAGATTACACTGCATGTATTTTTGATATTTTGGAGGGGAATGCTTACGAAACGTCTAATAGAAATCAACTGAGCATTGCTTATGATGTGATTAGAGGACAACTTAGGGATATGTTCATTGACGGCAGGGTGAGCACAGAGGAATTTGGTTATTTGAATATCACTTCTCCAGTGGTACCAATGATGTTTTGGTGTACCCAAAATTCACAAGAGTCTAAAGAACCCTCCTATGAGACAGCTAGTGGACAGGAGGGGTTCGATTACATGTGCTCACTACTTTGACTTTCATTTGAACAGCTAGTTATTGATGAAACTCATTTATGTAAAGATTCATGGCATTTCCTGGGCAATATTAACAACTTAGATTTCCATGTTAATGATCTGTTTGCAACTAAAGATGTAAAGGACTTACACCGTTATTCCCCATACGTAGAGGATGGCCTGATTTACCATTTGTTGAGAAGGGGGACAGAACAGCACAAAATTAATGTTTATGAAAAAATGCTTGAAATTATATTGAAGAATAACTTCATATATTTTGAGATAAAATATACCTCCAGGAGAAAGGATTTGCAATGGGATCCCCTGGCGGATCCCTGCTTGCTAACAGTTATGCTACAATGGGAACATCTGTATATTCACAACAGTGAATTTAAGAATTCCTTTAGGCTTTACCTATGTTATTTTGATAATATCTTTATTTTGTGGTAGGACAGCGAAGAAAAATTGGGGCAATTTTTGGAGTGCATCAATGGTAGTACAGACTTTCTTGTATTCACTTACAATATCAATGAAACACATATAGCCTACCTTGACGTGCTGCTTGAAAAGGATTTTTAGGAATGTGAGATATACCTCCCGTATTTATAGAAAAGCTACTTACTCACTTTATTGCATTTCAAGCTGTCACCCTTTTTCTCAAAACAGGGCATTTATTAAGCGGCAATTAGTCAGGGTCGCACGTATGATAACACTTGACTACCATTTTCAAAATTAGTGCAACATACTTTCTAATGCGTTTTGTAAAAGGGGATACCCTAGGCAATTAATTGAGGATATGGTAGTGGAGGTCAGCACTAGAAGAAAATGTGATAATTTTTTGCCCCTGTTAAACACGCTAGCCAAACAGAAAAGCACTGAAGAATGAATGACTCCTCTACATATTACAGAAAACACTCATCAGGTATACAACAATGCATTTTTTACCACTTTTAACTTGGAAAGTGGGATTATTAAATGTTTTTTGAACAAGAAATGGAGTTTACTACGAGAGAATATTAATGTTTTTCAGAAGTTAGGAGAGACACTGGTTACTGTACATAAATGTTTGAGTCTAATTTTGTAATAGGTAGTGAATCAAATATGAAAAAATGTGGGAGATGTAATTTATGTAAACATATTTTATTAATAATGCTGTTATAAGTAACGAGTATTTTGAGAAATATAATTGTGACACAGCTGGAGTGGTATATCTGGCATTATGCCAGGCATGTCAAGGATTTTATGTTGGTAAAATGGAGCGCAGGCTTTGTGAATGTATGTATGAACATACGTAGAACATTAAAAAAAAGAAAAAAAAAATCACAAATGCGCTTTATAAGCATGTAAGAAAATCCAGGGCATTTTTTCAAATTCTTAGTCTTAGAAAAGGTAGAGAAGAATGTCCGAGGAGGCCCCTGGCCAATTATTTTAGAAAAACACAAACCACACTGGCAATTACTTTTAAACGCACATAACTGGCCAGGGTTGAATTATTACACATCAGCAGCACCACTGTTAAAACTCAAGTCTTTTAACAGATAACATCACAACGAATAAGATATCACAACAAATAGCCACAGAAAACCCAACAGTGAAGGCAATAAACAGACTCTTCTAAAACTAAACGACTTTTATTCAGTGTAAGCGCTTTCGTAATGTAACCATTACTTCTTCAAACACGAATATGTATGTGTGAACTGCAAATTTGGGGGTTGGTGATTCACTGTTTTATACACGAATTTTTTGGTTGGATTTTGTTTTAATATGGATATTTAATAACATTTTTTAATGTTTTTTATTTAGGTAATCATTTTAGCATGGGTCTTTAAATTAAATAGCTGATCATATGACTAAAGTGGCATTTTTGAAAATGGCTGCATCTGATGAAGTTTTACAGTTATGTAAAATGAAAGCGCTTATGTTTTAAGTTTTTAAAAATAAATGGCTATACTTATTTGGAGTGCTTTATTCATTTACTTGGGAGAACTTTCAGTCCTGTGGCAATTCTGTGTGGTGTTTCTACTTCCAGTAACATTCTAATCACATTGGTAGGATAACACATAAAAAAAAAAAAACATCTGCTACCTCTTCTTGTCTCTCTGGCCAATCATACATCCTCTCCAGAATTCTATGAAGGATATTGGCAGGATCCTCTTCTCTCCCTTCACATTCATTACTTTCCGTCCTTTTAGCTTGATGAGTTTAACTCTTTATTCAAATATCAAAGGAAATGGGAATCATCTGCTCATAAAAAAGAAATAATGTTTAGGTTCAGCTAACTACTCCTGTTGCCTCTCAGAGGGATCTTCATCTAACTGTGGTGTACCACTGCAAACCTCCCCGCATAAGACTTTACACTGGTGTTAGGTAGAGATCTACCCCTCACCCAACCCTTTGAGAAAAGTGTAAATCACCCCTACCCAGTTAGCCCTCTCATGACTACCCTCACTCACAAACATGAGTAACTAATTACCTAGACACGCTGCTTTTTGGCCAGTGTATCAGTTCTGGCTGTAGACATTTCTGATCTGGAAAGGTAAAAGTTATACACTCTCTTCCATTGCCGAACACTGATCCCATTATCACTTAAAATGATATCACTTGTAAATCAGCATTTACCAGAGCAAGGAGAAGTGACCTTATATTACATATCTGACACAATGGACAGCCCTTCCATCAGCAGCAGAGCCACTCCCTTTTGGTAAACACCAATACTACTATTACAGCATTATTAAAATACTTTGTCTAGGACTAGAATCATGTTGTTTTGATCCTAGCTGATTGTGTACAACCTCAACAGCTACAGATGCTACTTTATAGACAACCTATTACCCTCAAAAATACAGAGATTCAGAGATTTCACTTGTGCCCAGGCCAGCATTCCGATCAAAAGGAAGGCCTGACTGTTTATAGTTTCATGTGTCCTTGTTCAAATTTCTTGTATATGATCACTCAACAGAATTTAAGTATTTCTACGCTTCTAGAAGGTATACTGATGCAAGGCGTTTCCATAACTATTATCTTTACATTTCACATGCAAGGGAGATGGAGGTCTCCCCATTACATCCACACCTGCTACATCACCCTTAAATCCGAAGGTGTATCCATTTCAGGAACATCTGCTGTGGAGCAAAAAGACACTAGTGCTACGGTTAGCACTACTGCCTCACAGTGCTTGGTTCTCTGGTTAAATTCACAGTTTAGGTAGCACAGTGGTACAGCAGTGCTAGGTTTGCTCTGGCTTTTGCCAAGTGCTCCGGTTTTGTTATGATATAGAACTACACCATGGCATGTGGGGAGTTAAATGTTGCAATGCAGTTTTCACAAGTGTATCCATGTTTATTTGGGCCTTTTCTTTAATAAAAAGCTTTGCAAATTTTTTATTAAAAGCATGATCCAAACAAATTTAGCATTTCCCTGTGTGACATTGTGTAAGGTGGCTGTCCACAGACTTTAATGTACTCCTCTCTGCTCATGTACAACTTGTCTCCATTAAAGGCTATGGACACCACTCACATTTCTTCCTCAGTTGATGTCACCGATGTTAAAAATCAATGTTAAACTTCAGTGTCAGCACAGAGAAAATTAATTTTACAATTTTTTTTTTAATATATTTGCCTGGGAAAAAAATTTTGCTGCGACAATGAGGCTGCAAATCAGCACTTTATACACCACATAACGTTGGTGTAACAGTAAAGTCACAAAAGCGTGACAAAACACTTAACTGCTGGTCATAAAAATTATAAAAATTGTACGTTTGTGTATATCTGCAAGCATATCCTGTCAGACTGGCAAGGCATCCTGTCCAGAATTAGTTCTCTACTTTGTGCCCATTGTGAGCTGGGAGAAGCTTCAACTACCCTGTGACTCTGAATAAGATTAAATGAGTATCAAACAATAAATGAATAAATGGTGTGAACTGCTACTGTACCACTTCTAAGAACTCAGTTTTTTATGAGTAAATCACCATCTTTTTGTCAAATGCGGCCAGTCAGTGTACTGATTTTTAAGTCTGAAGAGTATACAACTGCTTTGGCCCACTTCTGTTTTAAAGCTGGGAGGCCTAAAGCCACATATCCAGTACATTCTATTTTGTTCATCCTTTCAGACTGTAATGCTGAAAAAAAATCAAAGAATGCAGTCTTGCCTTTCCTGGATCAATGCAGTTGGCCAGCTATTGCATTTGCTAGAAACTGGATGAATTTACTGACAGAGACAGGCACTAATACATTTTACTTAATTTTTATCCTTTCAAATCAAATGGCTTTAATAGAAACATTTTTGTATATACAAATGACTTAAAACATTAACTTAGATACCTAGAATTTATAGTACATTCATAGGCCCATAATAGAGTACAATGCTCTCTTCTGTGTGTACCTAATCAGGTACTTACACCAAATGGAGCACCCCAGAGGGTTCTCAAAAAAAATATGAAGTATAATACACATGTCTTATGCAGACCGACTAAAGGCCCTCTCCCTATACTCTGTCCCATATTGTTTATTGTGAGGGGACTAATGCCTGACCTACAAGGCATTCTCTGATCCAACCCTGATGACCATGTTACTTACTCGCAGCAAAATTATGTTCCATGGACTTGAACCTTATTTGTGACTCTAACAGAACTTGCTGGACAGACAGAGTCTTATCTCAAAGGCTACCTCATCTATGGAATAAATTTCCCATCTTTGTAAAACAAAGCATGTCCTTCACTCTCTTTAAAAAGAATTTGGATAAATGGATGGAGAACCATAAATTCACTCCTAGGGTATTACTCAAGTCCCTTATGGACAGAGGCAAACTGCAAAATGACTCAGGGCTCCAACACCCAAAGACCCACTGTCCTGATACTATCCCATCCCATATCTGGGGAATTATGATATAATATTGTCATATCCTGGGTATTATTGGGTAGGCTGGTAAAGGCTCTTGTGCCATTAGCCAAGTAATCATCTATGAATCTATAACAGCAGACCTAAAACTGATTATTTAATTGCTTATTTACATAAGTTCAAAACATAAAAACTCAAACACCAATGCATAAATCTAATGCACAGTGAATTTTGGTACACTGGTTGAACAAATGTTTTGTATTCCGTATCAACATAACATGATACTTAAATATGGCTGTACCTAAAGGAAGGAAATGGGATACTATTTTAGGGATGGGGTTAATCCAGTATGTAACTACAGCAACTCAACTTCAGGTAAGTAATTAGTATGGAACATAGGATGTGGATCAGTATTATGCCAATGTTAAGCTACTTACTATTCTGCACCCTAACTCTAGGCATTTACTAGTCACCTAATGTATTTTACTATTCCAACTATAGTATTATCTAGGTCCTGCAAAGTACATTGGAAGTATCATAACAGAAGGCTTGGAGGTTGAGACTGCAGTGGGAGTGCAGGTTAAATCATACTACTGAACAAACAATCTCTGGATGACCACAGTACTGATCCATCTAGGACATAAAATGTCTGTCTGTACAATATCTAAATAAAAAGTTTCCATATTCATTGTCTTCTGTGCCAGTCAGGAATGTAGCCAAGATTTTTGAATTGTAAACCTACTTGAGGACTGCTGCATTAATCTGTTCCCCCTCCCTCAAGACCAGTAGCCAGATAGTGCTCATCTGTTCACTAGACTCCCATGTGCCTACCTTCCTCCAACGTTAAAGCCCTGTTTTTACTTGGTATAATCCTAAATACAGAATTAAAAATACACAAACACACACACACATCCACTAAAATTATTATGCAACAATATTTTAATTACACATGTAGTAATTAAACAAGTGTATAGTATTTAGGACACATCTGTTTGGGGGGATCTGCACCCAATTAATATCATTCAGTGTTTTTAGATGGGACATTTGGGGCCACATTAGCTCGATTAAATATTGCTCCTTAAAATTAACTTGTACAACATGGCTTCTTCCAAGGTCTTCCTACACCTACAATTTACATGAAGGGTCACATTGCATTACAAAACCATCATACATACTCTATCTTTTATTACCGTCTACAAAACATTCCAGATTACACAGATACAGATACTACAAATGCTCACATTCTCGGCCACAATGCATCTACAATTACCAGAGATACTCTTGTCCAGTACTAGGCCTACACTAAAAGCTTGCCTATGCGCATATACAGAGAATATGAATCTTCAGATGGAGGGTGTTACAAAGTCTTGTCTTGTGTTACTGTGTACCAAACATACTGGACTATGCATGGGGGAAGAGGGCACTTACACGTGAACAAACCTAATAAAAGTATCAACAAACCAACAGCAGTACTCTCAAGGCTGTTGTATAAAATGTCAGGTAAGGAAACAAAATTAATAAACAGCAGTTAATCAATGTGGATTTTTTGCTGAGAAAGTTGCCAACGTTAAAATGTTAAGCCAATCTCTGCTATATTCAGGCAGGAGAAAAAAAGCCTCCTAATGAGTTTGCATTTCTCTCTCTACAAGTCAAACAGGTTATACTTTTATAACCACAAATTCTAACAAAATATTCTTCCAACTGTCTAGCCTCTGCACTGCTTGCAGCAGAATTATGCATGATCTTTTCTAAACCACCCCTTGCATCACCCATGCACTTACCTAATTTCTGTACTAGGATTATACAGTGTGTCTTGTTCCAAAGCAAATAACAAGCCTGTACACCAAAGCTTAAGCTGTGGGCGGTTCTAGTTAACCATTGCCATCTTAAGAAATGCAGTACTTTCTCAGCTTCTAGAAACCCCACTTTTACTTATGTAATATAGCAACACCTAGCATTGCAACATCATTTATACCTATACATACCGTGGATATAAAAAGTGTACACACCTCTTAAAATGCCAGGTTTTTGTGATATAAAAAAATGAGACCACAATAAATCATTTCAAAACTTTTCCCACCTTTAATGTGACCTAGAACCTGTACAATTCAATTGAAAAACAAACAAATCTGTTAGGGGAAAAAAATAAAAAATGTACAATAAGCTGGTTGCATAAGTGTGCACACCCTTAAACCTTAGATTTAATTACAGCATTCAGTCTTCTTGGGTAGGAGTCTATCAGCATGGCACATCTTGACTTGGCAATATTTGCCCACTTTTCCTCGCAAAAGCTCTCCAAATCTGTCAGACTGCGAGGACATCTCTTATACACAGCAGTCTTCAGGTCACCCCACAGATTTTCTATTGGATTTAGGTCTGGGCTCTGGCTGGGCCATTTAAAAACTTTAATTTTCTTCTAGTGAAGCCATTCTTTTGTTGATTTGGATGTATGCTCGGAGTCATTGTTGTGTTGAAAGGTAAAATTCCTTTTCATCTTTAGCTTTCTAGCAGAAGCCTGAAGGTTTTAGTCCAAAAGTGACTGGTACTTGGAACTGTTCATAAACCCCTCCACCTTGACTAAAGCCCCAGTTCCAGATGAAGAAAGGCAACTCCCAAAGCATGATATTGCCACCATCATGCTTCACTGTGGAGATGGTGTTCTTTTGCTCAGGCTCAGTATATAGAACCCACCACTGTATTAACCTATGATCTCTAGGCTGGCTAGAGTTTCCCTCTCAAATCCAGTATAATCAATTAATAATAGCCCACAAAGTCCTCAATCAGCCCGAAAGCACACCCATACTCAAAAATATAATTATCCCTTACAGTAACCTAAAAAACTCTCCAGTCTTCTAACAAAATACTGGCACAAACTGTTAAATCTAAAAACACAGCAGGTGACTCACTGTTTTGCAACTCTGTTGGAACAATCTGGAATCGGCTCCCTGCCGAACTTACAGCAAACCAGACTATTAACCAATTTAAAACATCTCTCAAAGAATTCCTAAAAAGTCACTGGCTGTGTCCCTGTACCAACCCTGACTAACCAGCTTACCACTCTCTTCACTACCTGGCTATCTGTAAAATAGTCAATGTTTCAGACTTAAGTCTCATTCTCATATGTATTGTACCACTGAATGACATGCTACCTTTTTCAGCCTTGTACCACTAAAAATGTCGAAGTTCGAACAAGAAAACTACAATGTTAAGTTTAAATATGTATGTATTCCAAGTATGCATATAATCCTATAATTCTGTACTGATATCTATATGTGACTGTATAAAACTCCTACTGTTTAACTCTTATGTAACTATCCACATGTGGAGCTTTTCTCCCCGGGCCTCCGTTGAAAATGGACCTGTGTCCAGTCGGACTATCCCGGTTAACAAATGTAAAATAAAATAAAATAAATCAATAAATAAATTTTGCTGATGCGGTGTCATTTTTGCGCCAAACGTACCTTTTGGAATTCTGGCCAAAAAGTTCAACCTTGGTCTCATCAGAGCATAACACATTTTCCCACATGCTTTTGGGAGACCTGATATATTGTTTTGCAAATTTTAGCTGGGCCTGGATGTTTTTCTATGCAAGAAAAGGCTTCCGTCTTGCAACCCTACCCCCATAGCCCAGACATATGGAGAATATGGGAGATTGTTGTCACATGTAGTACACAATCAGTACTTGCTAGAAATTTCTGCAGCTCCTTCAGTGTTGCTGTAGGTCTCTTGGCAGCCTCCCTGACCAGTTTTCATCTTGTCTTTTCATCAATTTTGGAGGGGCATCCACTTCTTTGCAACGTCACTGTTGTCCCATATTTTCTCCACTTTTTGATGACTGTCTTCGCTGTGTTCCATGATATATCCAATGCTGTGGAAATTTTTTGTACCCTTCTCCTGATTGATACATTTCAACAATGACATCCCTTTGAGGCTTTGTAAGCTCTCTGTGAACCATGGTTTTTGCTGTAGCAAGCAACTGAGCAAATGTCAGGAAAATCCTACTAGGACAGCTGAACTTTACTTGGGGTTAATCAGAGTCTCTTTAATTGATGGCACATTTGTACGCAAGAAGACTGAATGCTGTAATTAAATCAAAAAGTGCTTCAACAAAGTATTAGTTTAAGGGTGTGCAGCCTGATGCACGTCCCAGGGAAATGAGTATACATGTTGAAATTCATACTTCACTCTGTCGATGGCTGCTGCTACAATCTCCTTTAACATTAACACACAGAGGGACCTGGGTAATAAGCCACTATTATTCGAGTATGGAGCTAGAGACAGACAAAGAGATGCTATGGCAAAAGCCACTGCACTACAGAAAACCTACATATAACCAAACAAAATTGGCTAAAGGAGCAGACCGGAAAGTAAATTATAAAAATAATTTGTTAAAAATTAAGCGCTTTTATTCCTGTTCTTTGGGACTTCATCAGAACTAAAGAATCATCACTTCCCTTTCAATTTATGTGACAAATTCATTTAAAACAATGACTATGGCAAGTCTGTTATGAATCATTATAAACCAATTTGCTGTCTTACTAGTATTTAAAGAAACAGTCACACAATAAAAACTATATTCCAACTACAATGCTGTTAAACATTTTCAGGAACATTGGCATGATACTTTGTCTCGTCTAGACAATACTACTAACAGACCTGTCACTAGTGGTGTTAACCAGGGATCTGTCCTGGGACCACTACTGTTTGACGTCTACTTCTCAGAGGTCCAGGCAAAGACAAAGGCCCTTTGGTTGACCAAGTTTGCAGATGACTGTAAGTTGGGTGCTGTCACTGAATCATCAAATGATGTTAACATACTGCAAGAGGGTCTCAAAGCTATAAATAACTGGTGCCAAAGTCATGGCCTTAAGTTAAAATGCAAAAAAATTTATTATCATACCATTTGGCAAAAACACAGCCCCTGCTGATTAACTACATCAACACCAATCCACTAAGCACTCAACCTGTGGTGAGAGACCTGGGTACTCAGGTTGACAACAACCTCACATTCGACCATCATGTAGTGGCAGTGGTCAGAAAAGCCTTTTACTTGGTTCATCTCATAAGTAAAGGGATTGCATCCAGGAAAAAGGAGGTTATTACCTCTCTGCACTCTCTCTCATTAGACCTATAATGGAGTATAATGTACAGTTTGGTATGTACCTCTCCAAACAGCTGCACCAACTGGAAAGGCCGCAGAAATACCTCACAAAGAGACTCGATGGCCTCCAACACCAGTCCTATGTGGACAGGCTGAAATCACTATCACTCTACTCGGTATCATACAGATTGCTCAGAGGTGACCTGTGTCTCGCCTACAAGGCAATATCGGACCCTGCCCTAGCAGAGATGTTCCATATCCATAAGTCTAAATCCTCACGGATTATCCACTCGATGATTAAAAAAACCTGCTGGAGAGATAGGTACGTCTCCCAGAGGCTGCCCCGTCTCTGGAATAGGGTCTATATTACCTTATCGAAAATCCGTAATATCGAACGGCTTTTCATCGAACCGTAAAAGTCAAAAGATGAAAATAGCGAAAACGTGAATGAGCGAATTCTTTACCACCAACTACACACGTATCTAAACATAACAAAGAGGGGGGCTTCACCCCCCCACACCCCCTAACTAAATACACCAACTCCGAGATCGCACTACAGTGGGGAAAAGGGCAAACTCACAAGGATGGCCAAGCAGTTTCTTTCCCAGGGAAATAATTCACTCATTCACGTTTTCGCTATTTTCAGCTTTCAACTTTTACGGTTCGATGAAAAGCTGTTCGATATTATGGCTATTCGATAAGGTAATACAGACCCTCTGGAATACACTTCCCATACATGTCAAACAGAGTACCTCGCTGACCCTCTTCAAGCGCAACCCTGATGAGTAGATGGGTAACCACAAATTTATCCCAGGGGTTCCACCTTTGTCCTTCATTGACAGGGGCGACAGGTGCCGACTGAGGTTTCTTTTTTGGGGATAATCTCTTGGCTAGGCTTGTAAGGGCCTTAAGACCAATAGCCTAGTACCCCTCCTATGATCCTACTATAGTGCTCATCTTGCCTGGTGATCACTCTGGACACACACACACACACACACACACACACATATATATATATATATATATATATATATATATATATATATATATATATATATATATATATATATATATATATATAGGTAGGGTAAGTAATGTGTCATCTGTACCATTTACTACTTGCTTAGTGCTTTGCCCTCTCTGTAGACCATGCGCTTTGTGCTCTGACCTATCTGCTGGTTTTATTTATTTTAATGTTTAACTGGAATAACAAACTAAAACAAGGAGGGCCACCTTCAGCCACAGCCTGAGCCACAGGCAAAAAAAAAATGCAGACTGCTACACACAAGTAAAGTAGTAGATATACAAATAAGGCCATACAATTTCAACTACATGATAAGGAGTAATGTACACAGTTTCTGGAAATAATTCAGACATTTTCAAACTACATACATTAACTAACTAGTCACCAAAACAAAAAATTACAGAAAAGTGAACAAGAACACCAAGCCATCTGGCAAAGAAAATAAACACAGACAAAATGGATAACTATGAAATGTTATTTTGGAAGACAAAGGAGGAAACAAGAAGGAAAGAGAAGCAAGAAGAACTGGTGCAAAATGGCCATGTCAGTGGGACATAGCTTAGATAATACAGCAAAGATCAGACTCTGATCAGCAGCAGTGATACAGAAAACAAGGAGTGTAAACAAAGCTAGATTCTCATATAATAGAGTCATATTAAAGAAGGGTGCATCTGCAGTTACATGCAGTCATGGCAGTCATGAATAAAAGTTGTTAAGGTAGGAGAGATCTTGCCATGTTTCGTAAGATTTGTCATTCCCTTAAGCCACTCTGTTAAGAATAATGGTTACTATCTACGGTCATTATTTATTAAATCATTTATTGTTTTGATTACAATCAGACAGCTGATGTGTATATAAAGTGTCTGCAGTTTGTGTTAGCTGGGATGCAATGGGGTACATTGCATGTGTTTGACAGCAACAATCTGAAATATATTTACTCATTTCAATCAGCCATCCGAGGTGTACACAACCAAAGTGTATGTAACTGGTGGGCATGTATGTGCTTTTGTATATGTGCTGGGGGTGGACTGCAATGGATTGATCTGTATATGTCTGACAGCGACGAGCTGAAATGAGTAACTGTGGCCATTATACATTTATTTATGTATGTGAGCACAATCATACATTTGATATGTACACAGTTGTTAAAGGGGCTACAACTGGGTACGGACACATTCTGTAGATGAAAGTAACTGACCATTGCTATTCAATAACATTTAAACAATTATTGATTTAGCTTGGCAATGGTACTGTCAGTATGAGTGCATGCCAAAATATATTACTTTGACTTTATTTACAACAATCAGACATATGACATGTATAGTCAACTAAGTGGCAACAACTGCTGGGAAGAGAGGTAGTCTGTGGGGTTCAAAGGTTTCATAGACCAATACTAGGCTATCAGTCTGCAACTATTACAAGCCCAGCCAGAATCAAACCATCTATCTTCTATCTGTGAGAGAAACACCTTAACCATTATGCCAACCCCATCCCCCATCAATTAAAAGGGTGAAAGTCAGTTACATGAGTGCCTAAGGCCTACTTTCATCTTATCACAGTTAAACAGTCATTGATCTGTCTTGGCAAGGATAGTGTACAATTGAGTAAAACAAACCAAAAAATATCAACAAGGCCTTTAACATCTGCTTACAGTCATCTGAGGTGTACAGCAATCAATAAAATGGGTATAACCACTTAATATGTCTGAAAGTAATCCTCTTTCTAATGGTAGCTCTACCATGTATTTTAAAAGGAAGACTATCGCTGGATTATTATTCAACATGTGCAGTATGCATGACCAGTTATTTAGGTAAAACATTAACCATGTCCAAAGTTGACACTATAGCCATAACCCATTCCAGTTAACCCCACTCATTCTGTTGCTTCCTGCAGTCCCCCCCCCCCACTTGGAAGTCACCAACTATCACCGGTAGTGCTTTAGAGAGTAATGGTAAATAGTGTCAGTGATTCAGCAAGCAGCACATTCTCCTCTGACACTAGGAAGATCAGAAGCTTGTGGGTTCTACTACACCAGATATCTGAATCCAAACCTATATGCTACCACATCGGGGGTTGGAGGTTCCTGCACTTCTGAAGTGTCACCATTCAGAGAATATTAGATGTTAAACCAAGGTCCCATCTGCCATTGTTAGTGGTAGCTCATATTAACATAAAAGGTACCCACTTACCTAAAACACAACTGGAATTTCCCTGTCTGTCCTGGCCAGTTTAACCCTGTACAATATAAATGCAACCTTGGTTCTTTAATGAAAAGAAGACATAGGGCTCAGTGGGACTAAGCCAGCCAATAAGAGAGAAATACATTTTAGAAAAGCACACATGGTCAAAACACACAGGTGATTAGTGGGGAGGCACAGAGGTTAGTCTGAGACCTCTCTGCTGTTTAGCATTTCCATAGTGACCTTCACTATGAGGTTCTAGAACATGTGAGACCTGTTCTGAGATAAGATCACAATAGAGAAGTGATGGATGACTAAAGGGCTCCTCAATCTTCAGTACAATCCAAAGAGGTTGAAGGTCTAAGCAGACAGACAACAGTCAAGGTTCAATACCAATAAATGTAAAATACTGCATTTTGAATAGGAAGAACTACAAGGAGGATTACACTCTAGGCATTTAGTTCTGAAGAGAAGTGGATAAAGAAAAGGATCTGCACAGCTTCATCAAATTCAAGATAAGCCACTCCATTCAATGTACGGGGAAAGTGGTCAAAACAATCTGGCTGGATTACATTAACAACTGTAAAATGCAATGGTAAGACTGCACTTCTAGTAACGTGTAGTTATGGAGACTACACCCACATACATTAGGCTAAAGAACATAAGTGAGATACAGTACAAAAATAAGATGCAAGTATTGCAAAGGTAAACATGAGAGGAACAAAGGAATGAATAAGGTTTAGACTTCTCTGAATTAGGATAGGGGAGAGTGAAGTTGAGAAGGAAGGATGGAGAAGAGAAGACTTCAAAAAACAGAATTAAAGGGGACAGATCTATGCTACATATGAGATTATGTTTTTCCTTGGAAAGTGTACTGAGACCTTAGAATACAACAGCAGACTGAATGATAGTATGCTTTCGGATAATACAGTTAGAATGGCATAAAATGTGGAAAACAAGGGAAATGCAGGATAAAAGAGCTGGGAGAAGCCAAGTACTACCCGCAACATTCTAGTGAACTAGATGGACCTGAATTTCCTTTTATCAGATTTTACCTATTTTTAAATCCCGATTATTTTCCTCTATTAGACTACAACTATGGAATGAATTACAAGCAGTTGATGAAGCAAAAATCATATCAGTTACAGTAGCTTAGATCAAATACCAACAGCGCAAAGCAAACATGTCAAAATCTGCCACTGTCCTGAATACAGTGAATGCAAAGGCACTGTTCCACGTGAACTCTGCCCAAATTTCAGTGCTGATACAAACAACCATACAAGTTCCATGTTGTATTTCTTGTAATAAAAATACAATAAAAACTGGCAAATGCTTTGCTTGAAGCTATTTAAAAACTGGTATGGATTGTTTCACAAACGATAATGAGGATTTCCTGCAATCTTCAAAATGAAAACGCATGGAAATCACATAGATGGAAATCATTGCATGTGAAACAAAGGGTGAAAAGCAACATCCCACCTTCTCATCCTGTTCTACAAAATAATCATGAAGGCAAACTGTTTAATTCTGATTAACTCAAAAGTCACCTTTGGTTAAACCTAGGTGTCAGAACACAAACACCCTACTGCTGCTTACTCCTTGTCCACTTTCAGCAGAATAATCCTGACCTAATTTGGACAGCTGTGTCCTGCAAAACAGGAACAGAAAAGTAGCGAATGTCATGACATTTTGCTACTCTAGAAGAAAAATATTTCAAAGTTTCCTCCAAATATTTGGCAAACGTATAATACTATAGTTAAGCACTTTAACAAGAAAAACAACTATAAAAACACAACAGACTTTCATTTCCGTAATAAAGTAAAATGAGTCTTTTGTGCACGAGAAGGCAAACGAAAGTTATGTAATCACCATAACAACAAATCCATGTTGTCCTATTTTTTGTCTGGTTCAACACAAGGGTCTCGTATTCTACTCGGATCCAGTCTCAGCACCACCAAATGCATGGATCCAGAGTTCTGACTCTGCCCCATAATCACTCTTTGCTTCTCCCTGAATACTTGAGTCCAATATACTATATGATATATTAGGTTTACTATTGGCATTTCGAATCCACTTTGGTTGACCATTTAGAATGTCAACCCGAAATCTGGAATTTGGAATGCTGAAAAGTAAACCATCAACAACCATGGCTCGATGTATTCGACATACCAGGAGGTGACATCACTCACCTCCTGATATGCACATTAACGTACCATCAATTTCCAGCTTCATAAACATCAGTCTGACACTGTTTTTCACCTCCAAAACACTCTTGGCATACTGTTCCTTCAGGATAACCCCTATCCCATTTCTCCTCCCATCCACACCACGATAGAACAATTTGGACCCCCCTCCAATACACCTGGCTTTTCTCCCCTTTGATCTGGTCTCTTGCGCGCACATTATAGCAACCTTCCTTCTCTCCATCATATCAGCTAGATCTCTCCCTATACCAGTCATACTGCCAACATTCAAAATTCCTACCCTCACTACCACACTCCTAACCTTCCTCCTCTCTTCCTGCCTTCGGGCATGCCTTCCCCCTCTTCTCCTTCGGCCAACAGTAGCCCAATTTCCACCAACACCCTGCTGGCTAACAGTACTGGTGGCGGTCGTTGTTAACCCGGGCCTTGACCGATCCGGTATGGAAATCTGTATTGCTGTCTGCATATGTCATCTGGCAAAAGTTTTACATCGGATGCCCTTCCTGACATAACCCTCCCCATTTATCCCGGCTTGGGACTGGCACAAAGAAATGTACTGGCTTGTACACCCCCAGTGGCTGGGTGAGACTACCATTAACAAATAAAATGCAGTTTGACAGCCATCTAGAGAGGGTGACTTTGGATACACTGCACCCCAGTTTGACTCTGGAAAAGGCAACACATAACTGAGCTGATTTTCTGAAATATTTTGGTCCTGTGAAGATAAAATCTAAGTTGTCTATGTACATCAAGCAAATGTAGAGTATTTTCTCCCTTGTTGGAGAACTTTGGAAAGAACACTAGAAGATTTATGGATTGGTTGATGTTAGATTTGGATGCCACCTTAGGAGTAAAGGATTTGGATTGAAGAAGACTTTCCTTATGAAATGCCAGGTAAGAAGAAACGGCATGTAACTCAGATTCTTTTAGCTTAAGTAACTGCTGCCAAAAAGATTTTTTTTTTAATGTTAGGTACTTGAAGATCTGCTGAGGCTGCTGGTTCAAAAGGGAATGGAACAGGATCTCTGATGGGAGGTCTGAGAAGGAAGGTTCCCTTGAGGA
Organism: Protopterus annectens; assembly: GCF_019279795.1. NCBI lineage: Eukaryota > Metazoa > Chordata > Ceratodontiformes > Protopteridae > Protopterus > Protopterus annectens. The sequence goes on along the minus strand of NC_056730.1, from coordinate 401,591,393 downwards.
AAGCCTCAGAAACCTAAAAGAGGCTACATGTGTCTGATTATAGCCAATGTGAAAATTTGAAAATAGCTAACTGGACTTTTTTTTGCCATAAAACTTGAACCTTTATGAAACCATTCGGACAAGAAATACAAAATTGAATGGAGAGAAACAGGAAAAGAATCCAATCCATTCTCTACAGCCCAGTATGAAAGTCTTTTCCATTTATTTTGGTAAAAATCCACTGGTGCTTGATATTTGACAGGCTGTTAGAATGTGAACTCTCCTTTTGAAAACTTGGAATCTCTAGCCATTGTTAAAAATGTGAGTAACGTAGTGGTCTCATTCAGAGTGTCCAGATCCAGGAGAGGATAACCAGATGGGTGAGAAAAGAGGTCTGGGCTGTAAGCCAGTGTCCAGGAAGGATACAGAAAATGAGGCCGAAGAAAAAAGAAGCACATCTGTTGGGGCTAATAAGGAGCAGTGGAGTATTAGTTTTGCCTTGCATCTCCTGGCTTTCTGACTGAATTTTATGATCAACAGGAATGCGGAAAAGCATATAGAAAACTCAGTGGCCAACTGTGGACCAAAGAGTCCCTCGCTGACTGACCCTGAAGAGGAATGACACCAAAGTAACTGCTGTCATTGTGGGCGAGATGAGATGCAAACAAGTTGCAGCAAGCTGGGCCCTAGTGATGGAAAATTTTGTTTGTCACAGACTGAGGGAACACTCATAAGGAAGAAGGTTTCTGCTTAACATGTCCACTAGTACACTGCAAGCCCTAGGATGTACATTGCTACAAGAAAGCTATGGGAAGACATTGTCCACTGCCAAACCCTCAGTCTGCCCAACACAGAGGATAGAATCTGGGTTCCCCCCTGTCTGTTGATGTACCAGATTACTAACTTGCAGATTTTTAGATACAGAAGTTATATACTTACCATAATGATAGATTTGTGTTGTAATTTTCATCTTGTTTAATGGGTGGGTTGTCGGATCCGACCTTGGCATCCACACAGTATTAGGTCCAAGAACTCTGACTCCTCCCCTACCTACAATTCCCTCTTCCCAGCTGTCATGCCTCAGTTCGAGTTTGCTGACTGATTTCAAAGGGCCTCTAATAACCATAGTAAGGAAGAAATAAATGGGATTTGGCAACATTATCCACTATAGAAATTAAGTACAACAGGAGACAAACAGGCTCCTGCCAACGTCTGACTGAGCCCAATAAGATGTAAAATGGCAATTTGGAAGGGAGAAGGAGGGAGGAAAGTTGAACCAGACAAAAATAAGACAAAATGGATCTACCATTACGGTAAGTACATCCAATGTTATCTACTTTCATTTGATTCAACTTCACTGACAGATTTCAAAGCTGCCTAAAATGGGTCTGGGTGGACTCAAGGAAGGATATATCTTGAGAATGGCAGAGCTGAAGGATGTGCAAGCTCTAGACTGCACATCCAACTTCTAATACTTATATATACATTATTATTATATAGTTATTACATACTTATTACATTATATATTATTATATATTTATAACTTATAAAGATATAAGCTGTTGACCAAGTTGCTGTCGCACAGGTCACCAACAAGTACTCTTTTTGCAAATGCTGTTGAAGTTGCCATTGCTCTGGTAGAGTAAACCTTAGGTTAAGAATGTAAAAACAGTTCTCTTATCTTATAAGCTAAAGAAATGCAATCTGCTAGCCACCCAGGAAATGTAAAGTACAGTTTTGTACCTACCATAAATGTAGACGTTCGAAGATCCACATTGCTGCAGTCCTTACATATGGGTAGTCCGCTGTCCTCGGTCGGCCCGAATACCAAAGTATTAGGCTGACGTCGGTCATGGGCGCCTAGATCTGACAGAGCGTCAGGGTATAAAAGCGCATGACCGACGTCATATCCTCAGTCTTTTCTTGCCCCAGATGTCAGAAGGCCCTAAAAAGAAAGGCCACAGCCCAAAAACAGGATACCTCCCGCAAACATGCCCAACAACAACCATCACCCAAACCATATAACCATGTCAAACTACAGAGGGGAAGGAGGGAGGGTAAATTGGACTGCAGCAATGTGGATCTTCGAACATCTACATTTATGGTAGGTACAAAACTGTACTATGTTCTTCATCTCACATTGCTGCAGTCCTTACATATGGGTAGAATCCCAAAGCAGAGGTAAAGGGAGGATGGCAAAATCATAAAGCATTAGGGGCTGCTAAAATGCCCTGTAATATTGCAGTGGCAAATCCAGCCCTAGACTTAGAATAAAGAGGAAGGTGGTAATGCTTGGAAAAAGTATGTACTGAACTCCAAGTGGCTGCTTCCAAAATATCTTTTGTAGCTACCCCTTAGAAAGGCAGTAGAAGTGGCAGTAGCTCTAGTGGAATGAGGTCTGATTCCAGCCGGAATCTCCTTACCATGATGGGAATAACAGAAAGAAATACAAAACCCAATCCATTTAGAAATAGTTTGTTTTGAAACAGGTTTTCCCTGAGAACCCAAAGCAAAAGAAACAAACAACTGCTGAGACTGCCTGAACCCCTTGGTTCTGCTCAAATAATAACGTAACTGCCTGTGAATATCCAAAGTATGCAAAATCTTCTCCCTTTATTTTGGGGGTTTGCATAAAAAGTAGGCAAATGAATAGTTTGGTTCAAGGCCACACTAGAAACCACTTTAGGCATAAAGGAAGGATTAGTACGCAAAGATACCCTATCCTTATGAAAAATCAGGAAAGGTTCCACTGCCATAAGGGCCTGTAATTCAGAAACCCTTCTTGCAGAGGTAATGGCCAACAAAAAAGCAGTCTTCCATGATAAATACTTTAACTCTGCAGTAGCTGCAGGCTCAAAAGGTTGTAGAGTAAGCTTTTCCAACACAAAATTGAGATCCCAAGCAGGAGTAGGAGCTCTACGTGGGGGTCTTATGTTCTTTGCCCCTCTAAGAAATTGCTTAAACAAAGGATGTGAAAATAAAGGAGGGTCACAATCATAGTGAGCAGAAATGGCTGCAGCATGAACCTTTATCGAGGAGAAAGACAAACCCTTGTCCAATAACTCAGTAAGATATTGAAGAGAAACACTTAAATCAGGCTTGGAAACATCAAAGTCCTTCGCTTTGCTCCAAAGAAAAATCTCCTCCATTTATCAGCGTAAACTTTCCTTGTACTAGGCCTTCTGGCCTCCAAAATAACATTCAAAACTTGTTGTGGAAGCTGAGACCCTCCAGGGTCTAAAACAGAATATGCCAGGCTGTGAGATGCAGAGACTGAATCTTGACATTGAGGAAGTGATTGCCCTCCTGAGACAAAAGATGCGGAATCAAAGGCAGAGGCCATGGAGGCTCCCTGCATCAAACTCCTCAGTAGTGGATACCAGTGCTGTCGAGGCCAATCCGGTGCTATCAGAATCATGGATGGCTTGTCTATTCTGGCCTTCAGGAGTACCTTGGGAATGAGAGGCAGAGGTGGAAAAGCATAGACATGAAGATTGCTCCAACTGAATGATAGAGCGTCCACCTTCCAAGCTGTGGGATGAAACATTTTTGTGCAAAACTTTGGCAACTGGTAATTTAGTGGAGAAGCGAACAGATCTATGTCTGGAGTCCCCCATAACACTGTCAACTTTTGAAACACATGAGGATCCAGTTCCCACTCGTGAGGATCCACAATTTGTCTGCTCAACACATCCGCTAAGGAGTTCTGTGCTCCTGGTAGAAACCTTGCCTGAAGATTGAGGTGTAAACTGATAGCAGTCTCCCACAAAATCATCGCTTGCCTGCAAAGAGGGTACGAATGGGTTCCCCTTGCTTGTTGATGTACCACATGACAGTAGTGTTGTCTGTTTGAATCAACACCTGTCCTGGGTGAAGTAAATCCTTGAAAGCCATCAATGCAAATTGGACTGCTAACATCTCCTTCAAGTTGATATGCAAATGTTGAAGTCTGACAGGCCACGTGTCTTGCACCCATTTTCCATTGAGGTGTGCTCCCCAAGCCTTGTCCGAGGCATCTGTCGTTAAAATCTGACACGCCTCTGGTCGGGTCACAGAGAGTCCCTTGTTTAGGTGACATTCCTGAGCCCACCACAAAAATTCTTTCTGAATGCAAGGTATTATCCGAATGACAGTGTCTAGATCTTGGCAGTGCTGTGTCCATACATTTTGAGATACCATTGAAGCTTCCTCATATGCAGTTTGGCATTGGGAAGCACCAGAATACAAGATGCCATGAACCCCAAGGCTTGAAGGACTGTCCTTGCAGTCAGCCTGGACTGTAGAGACATTTGATGGAAATAAAGAGAAAGGCTGCTTTGTTTGTCCGGGGTCAAAAAGGCCATCTGGGAAGCTGTATTCAGTCTCACACCCAGAAAGCACATGTCCTGAGAGGGTACTAGACTGGACTTTGTTTCGTTCACAGAATACCCTAGGCATCTTAACACTACCATCACATACTGTAGATGATGCAGAAGTCCGTCTTTGTGTTGTGCAATAATCAGGCAATCGTCCAAATAAGGATAAATCTGTATTCCTCTTAACCTGAAAAAGGCTATCACTGGAGCCAGAACCTTTGTGAATACTCTGGGCACAGTAGATAAGCCAAAGGGCAATGCAGAGAACTGATAATGTAAATTTCCAACCCGAAAACGCAGGTATCTCCTGCAACTGGGCCTGATAGGAACATGAAGATAAGCCTCTTTGTTATCCAGAGTTACCATCCAGTGATCTTTTCCCAACAGAGGTAAAAGCTGTTGTAATGTCAGCATTTTGAACTTTGGAATGTCCAGATAAGTGTTGAGGATAGATAAATCCAAAATTGGTCTCCACGTGCTCCCTTTCTTTGGCACTAGAAACAGGCGGGAATAAAATCCTAGTCCCACTTCTGACAGAGGAACTGGCTGTATAGCTCCTATTTGAAGAAGTAAAGAAATCTGCTTGTGAGCCTCTATCCTTTGCCGAGGAGGAACGTCTGGCATGCCTTTGAAAGGAGGCAATGTATGGAAATAGAACTTGTAGCCTCGGTTTATAATGTCCAATACCCATTTGTCCTGGGTGACTAAAAGCCAGTTTTGTTTGAAGAGTGCTAACTTTCCTCCCAAAGGAGCTGCCAGGGAAGAAGAATCTGGCAGCTGAAAATGCAGGTCATTGGGCCTGTTTACGAAAGGACTGGCCCCTGCCCTCACCTGCAGATTGTGCAGGTGAACTCCAAGTTCTAGGCCTGAATGTACTTTGAGCTCTGCCCCTGCCACGTCTAGATCTACCCCTAGACTGAGAATCAGAAGAAGGGTAGGTCCACCCCTTAGTAGGCCAATTTCTACTAAACTTTGGAGGTTGCACCTGGTCCACCCCTTAGTAGGCCAATTTCTACTAAACTTTGGAGGTTGCACCTGCAAAAAATCTTTAACAGTCTGCATGGACTTAGCCTTGTCTTCCATTTTCTTCAAAACCAACTCCACAGGGGGACCAAACAAAACTTCAGACTGTAAAGGGGCATCCAGAATTCTAGATTTAACATGCTCGGACAAGTTCTGATCCTTAAGCCAGGCGTGCCTACGAAGAACTGAACCAGTGGCAGCCACCCTAGAAGAGGCCTGTACAGCATCAAAACCACACTGCAAAGAATGCTTACCCACCTGTTCAGAGACATGTACTAAATCCTGCAATTCTTTACACTCTATGCCCTCTGCCAAAGCATCCACTTTAGATTTTAGCTGAGAAAGGAGGAAATTCTGATATTTCAACATATGAAACTGGCAATTTAAAGCCCTCATTGCTAAAGTAGAAGAGGTATACACCTTCTTACCCCATCTATCCAAAGCTCTAGCTTCCTTATCTAGAGGAACCGGATTCTTTACAACAGAAGCTCTAACACCCTTAGGCCCCTGACTAATAGTTTCTGGGTCCGCCCTAGGACTCTTATACAGATATTTATGAGCCTCAGGCACCCTGTAATACCTGTCCGGTTTAACTGGCGTAGGAGGCAAAGAATCTGGATTAAGGGAAGCCTCCGAGAAAACATCTTGAACAACATCCAAAACAGGAGGTATAGCCAAGGGTCTATGCTGTGGTAAAAACAAGAATTCCCTAAGCCTCTTCCGTGAATCAGAGAAATCCTGTCCTTCCCACTTAAAATGCTCCCTCATGGAATGCAGAGTTTCAGAAAATGAAAAATCCTCTGGAGGGGAAGCAGAAGGAGTGGAATCCTCTGCATCAGAATCCGAATAAGGGGGAAAATCTTGAATATCTTCAGCAGAAGAGTCTGAGTCCTCTGAGGCCTGATCCAAACTTTCCAACTCTGGCTCCACCCTGGGCCTCTTATCAGGAGGGGGCATAGAACTTCTAATTAAAGTAATCAAATCGTCTGCCATTTTAAGCATGTGCTTTTTAGGTACAGACCCTGAAGTACCTGGAGGGACACCAGAGGAAGGCAAAACAGACCTGCCCTTAGAAGAAGCCTTAGAAATAGTAGCAGAAGGCCTAACCACCTTAGGCATAGAAGGGAGAACAGTAACTTGAGAGGCCCCTTCAGCTTGACCTGACTCCTGTGAGGCCACATCCTGCAAAATCAAAGTTTCCCCCTGAGACTCAACAGAACCTTCAGCTGGATCCACCTGCTCCACTGTAGGTTCTGCAGGACCGGCGTCCGAAACGGACGAATCAACCTGTCTAGGTTTCAAGGATTTGTCTTTGCGCTTCTTGGAAGCGGCCGGAGGATCCGACGGCATATTATAATTACACCACTTACCAAAGACTAACCTAGCACAATCTAACCTTCTTTTTATCGTGCGCTTATTAAACCTAGCACAAAACCGACACCCGACTACATCGTGGTCCGGTCCCAAACACGGAATGCAAAGAGAGTGATAATCCCTATGCGGTATCTGTTTCCCACAAGAAATACAATTATTCACTTTTTCTGACATCCGGAATTAACTGAGGCAAGAAAAAACAAAAATATTCCCCAACGGGGTACTTAGCCCAACTTGGTTTCGGTCTGAAACTCAGAATACGAATATTTCAGAACGCCGAACGGCACTTGCAACGCTGCTTCTGCATCGGACCATGCGGCAAAAAAGACTGAGGATATGACGTCGGTCATGCACTTTTATACCCTGACGCTCTGATGTCAGATCTAGGCACCCATGACCGACGTCAGCCTAATACTTTGGTATTCGGGCCGACCGAGGACAGCGGACTACCCATATGTAAGGACTGCAGCAATGTGAGATGAAGAACATCTTTTAATACATGTTATCCTAGTTTTGTCTTGGAAAAAGACACAAATAGCTGGTATGATTTCCTAGTCTTTGGTATGATGTAAACAGAACAGAGTTGTCTATGGACATCTAAGGTATGGAGGGTGTGCTCTCCCTTGTTAGCAAAAGCTGGAAAGAATACAGGCAAATCAATTTGTCCATTCAAGTTTGATTCTGATGCCACCCTAGGAAGGAGGGATGTGTTCTCAGTGGAACTCTAATCCTTGTGGAAAATAAGGAATGGCAGCTTGCATGACAGTGCTTGCAGTTCCGAAGCTAATTTTGCTGACATAATGGCAATCGGAAAGATAGTCTTCCAAGACAGGAATTTTAAATCTGCTAATGTTGCTGGTTCAAATGGTTTTTGGGTCAAAGGTTGTAGTAAAACTGTAACATCCCAAGTTGGAACTGGATCTCAAACACATAGTCCAAGTAAAAATATTCCCTTAAGAATGCTTTGATTAACTTAAGAGTGCAATAGACAAATTATTATGACCTACGTGAATGTTTGAAATGGTAGCCATCTGAACTGGAACCTCCCATAAAAAAAGCTCAGAAAGAAAATCCAGTATCGCTGGTAGATGGACTGAGAAAGGGTCTAAGTCATTTGAAGATGCCCAGATAGAAAACTGTTCTCATTTGCTTTTGTAAGTCTTTTTGGTAGATTCCTTCTGAGAAGAAGAAATTATGTAGACAACAGGGGAAGAAAGCCTGGCATCTCTGATTATCAAAATTGGAGAAACCATGCGGTTAGTTTTAGGGCCTGGAGATCCAGCAAAGGCATCCTGAATGACTGACTGAGCAAATCTGGAATGAGATCCGTTACTCATGATGGGTGCAGTACATGAGGCCAAAGAAAGTGGACCCATACCTGCAGAGGCCAAAAAAGGGCAATGAAGATTACCGTGGTCCTGCACTTCATGGCTTCCTGAATGAACTTTGTAAGAAGAGTAATTGTTGGAAAAGCGTAAAGGAGACCTGGGGGGCAAGAAATGGACAAAAGCATCTCTTGGTGACTGTCCCTGTAGAGGGATGAGAATGAAATAACTGCTGGATTTGTTGTTTACGTAAGAAGCAAAGAGGTTGTAGCAAGGTTGCCCACAGCGGCCGAAACTCTCCATTGCCATTGCTTGAAAGACCACTTGTGAGATAGGATAGATGGAAATAGAGAAATCTCTTGTATCACCCTTGGACCGTGATGTATTAAACAGCCATCCTGGAGCTCAATAAAGCACATCCAGTCATCCTTCCTCAACAGAGGTAAAATGGACTGCACAGTGACCATCTGGAACTTTGTCTGTTCGACATATTGATTTAGGTTGCTGCGATCTAATATTGATCTGACATCCCCTGTCTTTTTTGGAATTAAAAAAAACATGGAATAGACTCTGGATCCTAACTAGTTGAGAGAGGACAAGCTGAATATCTTTTGCTTAGCAGCATTGATACTTCTGTTGTTGTGGATTCCAAATTATCAGGTAGTGTATTGGGAATATTCAATCTTTTCTTTGGGGCAGCTAAAAAGGGTATGGGATAGCCTCTGTTGATTACTTTTAGCACCCATGAATCAGAAGTTATGGTTTGCCAAGTCAAAGGTATAAGGCTAAGCATTCCCCAACTGCCTCCAAAGAGCAGCAGTCAGGCATCCATTCAGGGACTCTGGTGAGGTTTCTTACTGAAAGGTCCACAGAAACTTTGGTTCTGTGGTCCACTTCTTCTTGGGTGGCATCCATTTGGATTGCCTCTACCTCAGGGAGATCTATCCCCAGAAGTGTCCTGGTGAAAACCTTGGCATACTTTGAACCACAGCTTTCTACATCAACGTGGATATTGGCAAGTGACACCTTGAAGCTTTCTGTGAAATTGCACAGCCACATCCAGTGTGGAGCTGCATGGTAACACCTGTACCAACTGCTCTTGATGTACCATCAGCTGCATTAGATAGTCACATGGCTATATTTGAGACAGATTGCAAGGTAGACATTTGTCTACTGTCTTTTGGATATCTGGAAGTATACTACCTGAAAGACACTTGGAACGTTCCTTCATCAAGTCTCTTTGGAAAAATGTAAGGTGTGCTAGACAGTTCAGCACTCAAAGTGCAAATGTCGCTGATGCATAGGTCAGTTTCCCTGATCTGTCCAAAGCCCTTGACTCCTCTCCTTTTTAGGGGGGGTGGACAGAGGAACTTTCCTCAGACAGTTCCTCCTTTCTGGCTGCTGCTACCACTGTGGCATCAACGGGGGAGGGGGCTCTTTGACCGTTTCCTTATCATTCAGGGCAACCAAAATTTTGTCCTACTTTTTTGGGACAGACTCTGCCACATCAGGTTCTTTCCAAGCCTTCTGAGAGATGAGATCTATTAAGCCATCACGAAGTAGGACCACCCAGGACGTCACTGGGCCAGACCCAAAAGCTTCAAGGAACACAGACTCGTCAGAAGGAGTTTCTGTGGACCATTCCCACCCACTTCATCAATTCCAGAATATCCTTGAAAGAGACATTCAGGGATCATTCTACATCATCTGAGTCTGTGTTTTCAGTGACAGACTTGGAAGAGGAGTCTAGATTTTTTCTTTTGCATGTTCTTTTCTGGGGAATCTTGGAAGAGGAGTCTAGATGTTTTCTTTTGCATGTTCTTTTCTGGGGAATGTATCTCAGGGGCTCTGAGAGACACCTTGGAGTCAACACAGGGAGCTCGAACATCAAGCTGCTTTGAAGTTGATTGGGTCCATTTGTACCCATCAACCAGAATGAGAGGAAAGAGGCACAGGATCTATTGGGAGTCAGGATGGATCCAAACTTGGTGCACACACCAGTCTCCTTGGTCCACCCAAATCCCATTCCACAGCTTAGAAAGATGACTCAGCTAACAAAAGTGAGGAGAAACTACTCCCTAATCAGCAAAGTGGTGGGCTTCCCGACTTCAAAAGAGGTCGGCTTTGAGGTGGACCTTTGAACCAAGCTGTCTAGAGCTGAAGCACCAAGGGGAGGAATGGTTAAACTTCAGTCTCGACTCCACAGTTGGAGCTACAACAGTCTGACTCCGGGACTTTCCTCAACGTAGAGGCACCAAAGTCAAGAGAATAAGGAAGATGTCAAAGCCAAGGTCTCCAGCAGTATCGGATCCAACGCCAGTGTGGCAGAGGGCTTCAGACAAAATCTTTACCTCTGTGAGAAGACTGTATGGTTGAAGGGCCTACTCCTAGCCCTCTCCTCGTGGATGCAGCCTAGAGGACCCCTAGCTGAATCTGTGTCCTTAGGAATTTCCACAGCATACAGTCAATGCCCATCTCAGACTTCTGGTGGATCGACCAGACCTTGAAGAAGAAGCTACAGATGCTGATCTCGATGGTAGTTATTCCTGAAGTATACGTGAATGAAATCAAGGGCTGACCAGTCCCAGAGAAAAGGCATGTTTCGGGGAGGGAGTTCGGATCTAATTTAGAGATGGATCCGACTGCCACAACAAATTAGGTGCTGGACAAAGAACAGCATTTGGATCTGGAGAATTTTTCTACCCTCTCTTCTTGTCTCTTCTCAGCTTGCTTTCTTTATGTTTCCTTTTGATCTTCTCCTTTCTTTTTCTCTGGATTTCTCTCTCTCTCTCTCTTTCTCCCACTTTTTATCCGAAGGAGAGGTGGAAGGTACCTTGGCCTCACAGGACATTTTGGACCCTGTCTAAGAGGGAAGTAAGCCTTTGAGAATAAGTTTCTCCCTTCTGCCTTCAAAGTGCTCTGGTACCAAAGGCAGCACAGATTCTGCAATTATCCTGTAAGTTATAAGGAACCAGACAATAAGGAAAGAGGGAATGGGGGTCTTCGGGGGGTATCCTGAGTCCACAGGCTGAACACCTTTTGAAACCAGTGGACTTTTCAGACATTAGAAAAAACTTAATACACTCAGAAAATTTTCTGTAACAAACTTTACTTTTAAATACTATAGTGCTATTAGGAAAAATTGTATACATATGGATATAGAGAAAAACAAGAAGGGCACAATTTTTAAATTAATTTTACTACTATCTATACTAGTGTATGTACATATATCAGAATATATAAAATCTAATAGAAAGTTCTAACAGCCTACTGGAAAAAATGTTCTACAAGGAGCTATGTGAAATAAAAAAAAAGAAAAACAGAAGCAGCAGCCAGGCAAAAATAATTCCTCACAATTTATTACAAGATTTAGCTCTTCCATCCCAATAAAACGGACTTCATCAGAATTATTTTATTGGGGTGAAAGCACTAAATCTTGTAATAAATGGTGCAGAATTATCTGTGCCTGGCTACTGCTTCTATTTTTTTTCAGCTTGCATTTCATCTTGGTTCCTAGCTATGTAAAATACTCAACAGTTTATCTTTACTAATCTTTAGCTATAAAATAAATACCAATTATCCTCAGGGAGGAGTAAAGATTTTAATCAAAATAGCTTTCCCTTATTGTGACTGCATTGGAGCTCTTTGGAGACACATCTGGTCTAACAGGAGGCAAACAAGATCTTTGATAAATCAACCAGGAGGAGGGAATTGTGGGTAGGGAAGGAGTCAGAGCTCTCGGATCCAATACTCTGCTATAATGCGTGGAGGTCAGATCTGACTGGAAGCGACAGCTCACAAGCTGAATCAGATGAAAATAGACATTGGATTCATAGGTTCACACTAAGGTAACTGCCCTGAAGGGCCATTTTAAGCCTAGCCAATAATCCATGGCCAGAATCAAACCTTGTACCTGTGTCCACAAGGTAATGCCTTTAACCATTATCGTCTGTCTTGATGAAAATCATAGCTTCTAGCAGACAGTTTTGAAATGTCTTCAACCTTAAACAGGACTGCTGTCATCTCCTGCACATTGTTGTGAAGATTGTTCAAGACACCTGGACTCAAGAGACCAGTCTTCCCTTTTAGGGTGGGGGGCATTACGAAGGGAAGTGTCTGTGGTGACCACTGCAGTGGGAGGAGGGAGACAGAAAGGAGAACCCTTGACTAAAACTGGGGAAGATGTCCACCAGCTGATACGAATTCTGCATACTGGAGTTAGTCTGCTGGGTGTACTCAAATGATGGCTTAATTGACACCCCTGAACTGATAGAATCTATTTAAGGACTCTCAAGTAGAAATGATAACGGAACCTGAATGATTGTTCATGCCATGAGACTTCGTTATTTTAGAACTAGTCTCGCTTGTGGGCAGGAATGTGATTAGACCTGATTTGCTACTATTGGAAGTGAAAGAATCCTGGAATGTGGTAATACAGCTACAGTGTATAGATGGCATCTGATGAATTTTAAGGACTAAGTGGGATTTAGCTGACTGTTTAGAATACTGACTGCTACTCCCAACTTGTGAAGTAACTGGAGTACAGTGTTCCTCCTTTGGATGAGTAGATTTTTGGTCAGAGTGGTGAGGAGCCCATCATCCACACACGAAAAAGCCTGTTAACTGCTGCAGCCTGAAACAGGCTGTGACTACTGTTATGCATTTGGTGAGACCAAAAGGCAGAGCTCTGAATTAGTAAGGATTGGCTCCCAGCCTGAAACAGAGGAAATCTTTCTGAATGCTTATTTATCTTTACATGATCATGAGCATCTTGGAGATTTACTGAGCATATCCAGTCATCCTTCCTGATTAGAAGTAGAATGGACAGAACCATGACCATCAAGAATGTTGCCCGTTTCACAAACTACTTTAAATAACTGAGGTCCAGAATGAGCCTTAGGTCTCCTGTCTTTTCAGAAACTAAAAAGAATCAGGAGCAGACTCCGGATCCTATCTGATCTGGTGGTACCTGTTGGATAGCTCCTTTTTCTAAAATTCTTTGACTTCTGCTGTTGCACATTTCATTTGGTAGGGTGGCAGTAGGGGAATCCTTTATCTTGATTGAGGAGAATAAAGGAAGGACATTGCACATCCTCTGGTGATTATCTGCAGCACCCATGAGTCCAAGGTAACAGCTTGCCAGGTTTGTTGGCACATGGATACCCCCCCCCCAACTGCCTCCAGAGCGCTGCAATTGGGCAATCTTTCAGGAACCCTAGAAGGATTTCACACAGCAAGGTCCACAAAATCCTTGGTTTTGTGGACCGCTTCTGCCCCTACGGCAATGTCCATTGAACCCCACCCTCCCCACTATGAGAGGGTTTATTTAAAGAAGAGTCCTGGTTAAAACACTGGGATTTTCTGAACCACATCTTCTTTCCTCCTCATTGATTCCTTGAAATGATCCTTTGAGGAGTGCAGAAGCAGATTTCCACTGCAGACAGGTCCTTCCCATCCTGGTTAGTGTATTCTTAACCTTTGTTCCGAAGAGAGTGGAACTATCAAAAGGGGTGTTAAGGAAGGACATCTTGAAACCTTCTACAAAAATCAAACAACGGCATTCAGGCATGATGGTGTATGACTGCGTCTGTGCCTGCCACTCGTCACCTGATCAACTGCATTTGTTTTCAATGTTTCTATACTTCTGTTTTCAGAGTTGTAGGTAGATAAAGTACAGTTTTGTTCCTACCATAAATGATGATGTTAGAGTGGTTATGCTGCTGCAGTCATCACACTTGGGTTATCCTGCCGTCAGGCAGTCCCTGCAGTCGGCCTGAATTCCAAAGCCTTGGTCCGGCGTCGTTTGTCGTTGCTTCTTCCCTGACGTCAGTGCGGCAGAGGTATAAAAGAGGCAGCCAACGCCATTTTCTTCAGTCTTTCTTGCCGCGTGGTGCCCGAAGCAGAACTAGTTCGCAAGTGCCGGTCGGCTAGCTCCTGAGATTTTCAAACAGAATTTCAGCCGAAGTCTTCTATAAAGCTAAGTACCCCGTTGGGGAAACTTTTCTTGCCTCAGACTGATGTCAGACAAAGTTAATAATTGTATTTCTTGTGGGAAGCAAATACCTCATAAGGATTGCCATTCTTATTGTATTCCTTGCCTAGGCCCAGACCACGACGTTTCTGGTTGTCGGTTTTGAGCTAGGTTCAATAAATGCACTATTAAGCGTCGGGCTGATACCGCCTGACATTATTTTGGCAGAAAATTCAATTACATCATGTCGTCGGAACCTCCGACAACAGCTACTTTTAAAAAACGCAAGGACAAAGACAGGCAGCCTAGATCTAGACCAGATACCGAGGTCTCGGTTAGGCCTGCCGCTGGATCTTCGGTATTCAGTGAGGCGCCTACGCAGCACCTGACTACCGCAGACTTAGAAAATGCGACTACCTCTCAGTCAGAATCTACTGGGCCACTGGAGCCGGTTCCTCCTCAACTCGCGGACGCCAGCCCTGGCGGCAATCCAGAGACTATGGACAGGCCTTCGGTTTCAGAAGGCGTCTTTAAACCGATGACTCTCTCCGCACCAACCCTTCCTTCATGCCAAAGGTAGTATCCAGTGTGGCTCTCAATCAGACCATACACTTGCCCACCTTTTACCCAAACCCACAGAATAAAGGAGAAAGACTCCTTCACTCTTTGGACATTCACACACAGTTACGTTACTATTTGGACAGGACAAAGGCCTTCAGAAAATCTGACCAACTCCTTGTGTCCTATGCACCAGGCTCAGAAGGAAAGGCTATTTCAAAACAGACCATCTCCAAATGGATAGCACATTGCATCCGCTTTTGCTACTCACACCATGGGAAAGCAGTGCCTGTTAGTATTCGGTCTCACTCTACCAAGGCTACAGCAACCTCAGCAGCCTTCCTCCGAGGAGTCCCAACAAAGGACATTCTGGAGGCAGCTACCTGGAGTTCAGTGCACACCTTCACCAAGCACTACCTGGAGTTCAGTGCACACCTTCACCAAGCATTACCACCTTCCTCTGTACTCAAAAACCAGAGCTGGGTTTGCCACTGCAGTTCTGCAGGGCATCTTAGCTGCACCTAACCCAGTTTAGTTCCTACCACTCAACCATAGCTTTGGGACTCTACCCAAGTGTGATGACTGCAGCAGCATAGCACGATGAACATAGTACAGTTTTGTACCTACCATAAATGTAGATGTTCGAGTGGTTATGCTGCTGCAGTCCAGGTTACCCTTCCTCCATTCCCCTCTACCTAACAAGGCTTTTATTACACCTCCATGTACATCAACCTTTGGGATGCATGTCTATATGGTATATTTGCTTACAACTAGTACTATTGTTTTTCACTAAGGTATGTTTTGCAAGCTTCTTATTTTGCCTTCTTAGTTTGGGGCACCTGACATCTGGGTATTTTATAGCTATACAGTTACGTCTCATACACATGCCACAAGCAGAAGGTTATAATTCAAAATAGAAATGAATGGTAATGAAGTGGAGGGGGTCAAGAAAGAGGCGGGGGATTTTGGATGCAGATCCTTAAGGAGAATAACAGCCTCACAGCATATTATATTCATAAAGCAGCAGAAAGTTTTCCAAAAACAAAGCCAACAGCAGAATGGAGAAAGAATACAGATGACTGCAAGTAGCAATACAGAAAACTGGAAACGGGACTGGAATTTATTGGAGAAAACTGGCAAAGGAACCAAGATATTGGGAACAAATAACTGCAGTGGGAAAGGTAATAGAGAGCGATGAGACACCGGACTGCAAGCTAGAGACTGCCTTCCTTAGCAAGAATTAATATCAAGAGTATAGGCAAAGAGAAAGGAAAGAGATAAGGGAATCTTAAGGAAACGACCTGATAGGATAGAATTTTTTAGTTGAATCTAGAAGACAAGCTGCTGTTAAAAAGGGATAATGAGTTGGGCATATAAAATACTGCACGATAACTATAAGAATCAATCAAAGGAGTTTAGAAAAGATTGGGAATAGAGACTAGAAAAGCAATTTACAGGAGAACAATGGGAGGACATATGTATGGCTCTCAAACATGCAACAAAGTCCAGAAGGTTTAAGATCTTTGCTTAGAACTGTTTGACTGGGTATTTTTATACCCCAAGCAGACTTCAAAGATTTTTTTCCTCAAGAAAATAGCAAATCTTGTAGGTGTAATATAACTGGGAATATATGTTTTGGGAGTGTAATAAGTTGACAGATTTTAAAAACTCCCTATACAGTACTCTGAAGTACTGGGTGAGCAAACTGCTGTTAACAAAATAAATGATTCTTTAGAGGTGGGACACAGGATCTGAATTTCCTAGACATAGTACGGCTCTAAGTTTAATTCTGTTGGCTGCCAAAAAATCTATTACAAGAATGGAAATCACAGTTGAAACCAACTGTATCTGGAGTATTACATATCATAAAAGAGATACAGCAACTGGAAGAGGAATCTTTAAAACAGGAAAGGAGAAAAAATTACGTATAAATAAATGGAAATGGTGGGAGCAATACATGCAGAATAATGTTCAGGTGGATGAGGAGGACTGAGGTTTAAGGGAAGGCAAAAATTTAGCACATTATATAAAGTTGTACTGATGATAGTTACAAAGAAAAGATGTGTAGTGTATATAAATGGAAAAAATATTAATGTGATTTTTTTTCTGTTAATACATGTTAACCTATGTCATAAAATCACAATTTAATAAAGGTGTTTAAAAATTGTTTCAGAAAGAGAAAGGTCTTATCAAGAGAAATCTGAAGCTATACTTTCCTCAAAATCAGAATCTTCAGGCTGAGAAGAAAATCCACAGCATTCCCTCTCCAATCTCTGTTCTTCTGACTGAAAATCAGTCTCTCAAAATGAGGGAACCTTTTTCCTTTTCTTTCCTTAACAGGAAGTAGGAAACATAGGTTCATAGGTTCATACTAGGCTATCTGCTCTAGGGCATTTACAAGCCTAGCCAGAGTGTGTTTGGTTTTCGCCACCCATTTTAAAATGAATTTTGCTATGCCCTTTTTCGAGGTTAGTATACTGTGCTTCTGTCTAACAGTGACACAGAAGTGATACCCGGAGTAGGAGTAAATCTACGATCTCCCATCCACTCAAGATTCCTCTTGAAGAGAGTAAATGAGGGACTCTGCCTAACCCGGACTGGGATTTTATTCCAGAGTGAAGGGAGCCTCTGGGTTATGAATCTGTCCCTCCAGCATGTCCTATTTATTTCAGTGCTGAGGTTCAAGTCTCTCGAGCGCGTAGCTCGATGGGATTTGGATTTTCTGAGGTGCAGCATGTCCATTAATTCCGGGTTGGACATGGCTTTATACGTCAGGCACAGATCGCCTCTGAGCAGGCAGTATGCCACTGAATAGAGCTGGAGTTTCTTTAACCGGGCAGCATATGGCATCTGTTTGAGCCCTTTGATCCTCTTGGTGAGGTACTTTTGGGGTCTTTCCAGTTGCTGCAGGTGTCTGGTAAGGTACATCACAAAAGGGGCATTGTACTCCATTATGGGCCTGATAAGAGGCACAATGACCTCCCCTGATCTAGATGTGAATCCCTTCATGATTAGGTGGGCTATATAAAATGTTTTTCTAACCACTTTGGCCACGTGGTTGTCGAATGAGAGATTGCTATCAACTTGGGTCCCCAGGTACCCAATTACTTCTTCCGTACTTAATGGATTACCATCTATGTGGTAATTTGTGGGCACTTTGTTCGGTCCAAGTTTTGGGGCCGAAAACCATGGTATGAGGTATAACCTGGTAGTGCTGGGGTGCTCTCGGGAGCCTTGAACCAGGTTTCTGTTCTTGCACAGATATTGATGTTCTCCATGCTAAGGAGAGTTTTGAGTGCGTGCATCTTGAGGTTTAGACTTCTGGCATTGAGTAGCATTACTCTTAGTTTCTTATCCGTTGTGATACCTATGGAGGTGGGTTTGTCTTTTGAGCCTTGCCTAAAAAAGGCACTATGGGTGTAGCAAGAGCCTTTGCCAATATCCGAAATCCCAGGGGTGACAGGTGCAAGCCGTCCCTAGCGAAGGATCGTGGCTTGTCAAGCATGTCATCCCAGGCTGACAGGCATTGGATCCCCTTTGAATGACACCAATACTTAAGCCAATTGTTGAAATTGATCATCTTTTCTTCATATTGTGGCATCATTCTTGGTGAGGGTAAGATGCTACTCAAGGTCAGGGTCATACCGGCCTGGGCTACATGCTCAGAGAGCTCCTCTATGTCTCTTTTCATGTAGTCCAGGGAGGTACGTCTCAGGTCATTCACACCAGCATGGACAATGACAGAGTCATATTTGTACTTGCCTTGGAGTGACCCGAGTGCTTGTGTTATGTGGCGGATCCTAGAGCCCGACAGGCAGCTCACTGTGACCTTCTCCTTGTTCAGCCTGGTGAGCAGGACATCAGTGTGCCTGACGATAGATAGTGTCACCTATTACAAGTGTATCAGGTGTGTTGTTTAGCCTTAAGGGCTGTGACTGTTCGGCACACTGGCTTTGTGAGCTATGTGTTGCATGTGTTTTGTTTTGGGGTAGCGGTTGCTTGGGTGTCTGCTTTGGAGGTCTCTGTTGCTTAGGTAGATTTTTATTTAAAGCCTCCGAGTATGTTTTTGTGTGTTTATGTGTTTGATTTGCTGTCGTGGTAGGTCTATGTGAGAAAGGAATTGTAGTGAGTGTGGTTTCCTTCTCCTCCTGACTGGTTACGCCACTACTGAGTTGAGAGAGCTTAGCCTCCAGTTTGGCTATATGGTTGCATCTCTCACATGTGTTGGAATTTGTTGGGAGGAGGAGAGGGTTGTCTGTGTACATGAGGCAGTTGTAACATTGCCTCAAGAATCCCAGATTCACCAGCTGGACCGGAAAGGAGATTGACAACTGACCTTTGGACATGCTAGAATAGTATTGGGAATTCCTTTATAATTGAAAAAAGGGCCAATGGGGAACAAGTTACTCAAGGGGAGTTTGTAAGGGTGTAGTGCTTTTAATTTGTTAGTGCTGACTTATATAATTGCTTTAGTGAGCAAGTGCCAGGCTTTAGAGTAGGAATAGGGTGTTTATTATGAGAACTAGATCAGTTCTAAGGGAAAAAGTGAAGAGCAGACTTTGTGGAGCCGAGAATGGTTTAAAGTAAACCCAATTAAGCGGTGTTGCCCAATGCTGTGCTATGTGCAAAATCGTGCAAAGCCGCACTAAAGCAAGTTTTATACAGGGGGGACTTGAAAGAGCTAGAAATTGGCCCAAAACGGCCAATAGACTACCAGATTCTTGTGCTGGGAACACTCCTCCAGGGATAGATAGGCTGCTCTAAGCTCCCCACTGCCACTGGTGAACAAAGAAGCCTCCCTTTATCCAAGAAAGGAAATGGGCAACACCGGAACTTTCCAAAAGTCCAGAATACAGCAAAGCCTGTATTTGGACTACTCTAGGTCAAGAAAGACGGGAAACAAGGATAATTTTTTTTTTCTTTTTTGCAACAAAAAGCAGGAAAATGCAATAAATATGTAACACAGGCTAGTGCACTTGAGTGTGTAGCCTCAACAGGTAAATGCAACAAACAGGACAAACTTTAAATTTCAAGCTCAAAAGCGCGCTAAAGCTGGCTTTAAAGCAGGGTGTTAGAAGAGATAGGAAATGGCCCAAAATGGCCAATGAGCTACAGGTCACTGGGCTGGAACCACTCCTCAAGGGACAGATAGGCTGCTCAGAGCTCCCCACTCTCACTGGTGAACAAAGAAGCTTCCCCCTATCCAAATAAGGATATAGGCAATACAGGAACTATGACACAGCCCAGAGATCAGCAATACCTGAAGACTGGTCCCCTCCTCATATTTTACTTTTCTTTCAGAAACTCCCCGGAAAAGGACTGATCCAAGAAAAAGCCTCCCAGGGTCCATGTTCCATTGTCAGCTAAGTGGTTGACCTTCACCTTCCCCTTCCACGATACAAAGAGTGTTTCTCCCTTGCCTATGAAAGGCAACCCTGCAGCCACAGAAGATGTGCTTATCCCCAGTTCTTAGTGGTTGGAGGTGTTACACCAGATAGATCAGGTGAAAATGATGAGTGGTGCGGGGAACCAAATCCAGCCACTGCAGAGTCACTCATCTGCGGCTGAGACACAACTGGAGACAGCATGACAGCAAAAGTCTCCCCATTTTTTATTATCTTGCAGACAAGGGAAAGGGAACTTGAGGAGACCAGCAACTGTTCCACAGGTTTAGCCGGGATGGGAGACACTGGCAACGGGTAGAATAGCCCAAGAGAGTTGGTAAACCTTAAACAAACAGTAATTAAAAACAAATTCCTGCTCCTAACACCCTACACAAATATGCATGCTAATAAAAACATGTTATGCTAGCAACTTTTTTAAGTTTATAAACACAATTACTATTTGTCCCTGTGTTTGGGACTTTGACCCCACCCCCACATTACTTATTGCATAGTCCGGATTTCTTGTGCTAAGAGGTTGAGAGGTATGACTTCCTTGCTATAAACAATAATAATTTCACAGAAAAACCAAAAGTTTTTCTCAGAAAAATGATAATATGTCAACTATTCCCCAACTGGGGACTTACCTGCCTAACCTTGAGGGACCATTAACTGACGAGACAGTTCCACAAAGCACACTCAAGGACTGCAATCTTTGTCAAACAAACTTTAAAGTATTTAGCACTCTCACGGTCTTTACATAAAAAAGTTATATACTCATCTGAGCTCTGCTCAATCTCCCAACAGTTTAAGCATATGGTGGGAGATGCTCTTAAGCTTTGAAAAGCTGGCCAGTAGACAAAGGATGGGACTCAAATAGCTTAGGCGACTGCAACAGTGATCTAACATTCAACTTTTTGTTTTGATATGCTTATAATGACATTTAGGGAAGGTATTGCTTTTCAAAACAAGAACGTGTTTGGATACAAAAAATGAATAAGACATTTCCAAGAGTCAACAGTCAAAGTCCCAGAAAAAAGAAGTTATGTGCTCACCATAACATTCCATGTTTGTAGTCCATCTCGCCCTTCATTCTTGCACATGGATTGGGAGGCGATCCTCGGCTCCAACTTGGCCTATTACAAAGCTCAAAGTCTTCTAGTTGGCTCATGGCTAGGTAGGTACCCCATGGTGCACCAGTACAATCCCCAGATCTTGTTTGCTGCTAAACTATAGAAAGACAGAACTAAAGCTATCCAGAAAGAACAACAATAATGAAAGGTCTCCACCTGTTATGGAAAAATTATCCTGTCTCCAGATCCTTCCAGGATGGGGGTAGGAGGGTGGGTTCATAAGAATGAAGGGCAAGATGGACTACAAACATGGAACGTTATGATGAGTACATAACTTCTTTATGTTCTGTAGTCCTATTTCGCCTTCATTCTTACACATGGGACAGCATCCCTAGCACCTTATTCTTGGGTGTCTCACGGAAAAATACTCCTGAGTACCATGGAACCAAAGGAGGCTCTACCCCTGGAGGTCAGGTCCAATTTGTAATGAGTAATAAAAGTGTGAGGGGTAGCCGAGGAGGCAGATGCACAAATATTATCAATTGGAACCCTGGCTTGGAAGTCTGCAGATGTAGACTGGGATCGTGTAGAATGAGCCTTAATCTTGAACGGTAAAGACTTTCCATTGGCAGAATAAATTAGAGAGATATAGCTCGAAATCCAATTCGAAAGGGTCACTTTGGAGACCTAATCTGGAGTCAGAGAAGGATACAAATAAATCGATCCGACTTCCTGAATTCCTTAGCCCTGTGTAGATAGAACCATAATAGTCTGTAAACATCCATCTGATGATATCTATATTCTGCTGTGTTGGAATGATTAGGGAAGAACACTGGCAGCTCTATAGTTTGGTTTAAGTTATTATGAGAGCACACTTTAGGGGAAAAAAAAAAGATGGATTTGTGTGAAGAGATACTCTTATCTTTGTGGAAAATCAGATAAGGGGGCTTGATGGACAGTACCTGTAATTCTGATACTCGTCTAGCAGATGTGATGGCTACTAGAAACAAGGTCTTCCAAGACAGAAACGTCAACAGGCACGAATGAGCAGGTTCAAAGGGTGGAGACGTAATTTTGGACAGGACAAAGTTTAGATCCCAGGAAGCTACCGGTTCCTGAAAGGGAGGTCTCAGCAAAGTAGTACCTTTAAGGAAGGTTTTACACAATGTGTGCGACATCAGGTTAGACTCATGTTGACCCAAGTGAAAATTTAATATTGCTGCCAACTGAACCCTAATTGCGGCAGCAGCAGATCCCTGGTGAAAAAGTTCAGACAAAAATTCTAAAACCACTGGAATGGATGCAGTGTAAGGGTCAGCATTCCTTTCTTCAGCCCAGATATAAAACCCTTTCCATTTGCTAGTGTATAACTTTCCAGTGGAAGGTTTATGAGAAGATGTGAGAATGTGGGTCACAGCTGGTGAAAAATCATAAAGCCTGATTAGGGATGGAACTGGAGCAGCCATTCTGTCAAGTTGAGGGTGTGGCGGCTGGGGTGAAGAGAATCTGACATGTGCATCAAGAGATCTGGCACTGGGTCCAGAGTCCAAGGATCGTCTAGTAGATGAGGCCCGAGATAGGGAAACCAAAGGTGATGAGAATCAATTTGCTTCCCAACAGTTTTGCTTTCTAAATCACCTTAGATATGAGAGGAAAGGGGGGGAAAGCATAAAGGAGACCCAGGGGCTAATCTTGAACAAGTGCGTCTCTCGGTGACTCCCCCGGAGGGGGGAAGATAAGGGAAAAGTAGCTGCTGCATTTGCAGTTGATCGGCCTGGCGAAAAGATCGCAGCAAGGTTGTCCCCAATTTGCGGAAGATTTGTTCCTCCATTTCCTGCTTCAGAGACCACTCGTGAGGCATCAAGATTGCCCAGCTGAGTTTGTCAGCTATCACGTTGGTTGTTCCTGGGATGTGCGTTGCCACTAGAAAGCGCTGGGAAGATATGGCCCATTTCCAAACACGAATAGCCTCCCGACAAAAGGGGTAAGATCTGGTTCCGCCTTGTTTGTTAAGATACCATACCACCAACATGCTGTCTGATTGGATTGCTATTGTCCCAAGAGGAAGAAGGTCGTGAAGTGCTTGCAACTCCAGAAGCACCGCCCTCATCTCTAGGACACTGATATGCAGGTGAGCCTCGTGATCTTGCCATGTGCCTTGGACTGTCCTGCCTAGATAATGCCTGCCCCCACACTATCTGTGAGGCATCTGTGGTCACAGTAGCAATGGGTTGGCGAGGAAGGAATGGAGTGCCTGTCGTTAGTTGGTTGAGCTGGATCCACCAACGGAGGTCCTTTTGGCAAGACTGTTAAAATGATGTGGTGGGATAAAGACAGCTGTTGAAAGGACCACTGGGACGATAGAAGCCAGTGAAAAATTTGCATATGTAATCTGTCAAGAGGGACTAGCAATATGGTGGAGGCCATGGTCCCTAAGAGTTTCAGAGCGGTCTTTGCCTTGACTTTTTGGAGGGAAAGTAGACGGAGAACTTGTTGTATGAGGTTCTGTGTTCTTTCTGCAGGAAGACGAGCTATCATGGCGACTATGTCTATTTCTGCACCTATAAAAGTCACAAATTGAGAGGGCAAGGAGGTAGACTTTTCCCAATTTATAGTAATCCCCAACTGGGCACAAAGTTGGATAGTGGAATCTCTGGTTTGAAGGAGTAGATGCCTAGTGGAGGTGGTCAGGAGCCAGTTGTCCAGGTACAGAAACACTTGGAATCCTAGATGTCTCAGGTGAGCAGTCACTACTGCCATACATTTGGTGAACACCCTGGGGGCTGCGGTGAGACCAAAGGGCAGAGCATGAATTTAGTAGTGACTGGCTCCCAGCCGGAAGCGTAGGTGGCTCGTCGATGCTCTGTCCATTTTTATATGGTAGTATGCATCTTGGAGGTCTACTGAGCACATCCAAGTGTCTTTCCCTAATAGAGGGAGTATAGACTAGATTACAGTGTCACCATCCGGAACTTGTCCTTCTTTACGGATTCATTTAATTTGCTGAGGCCCAAGATGGGCCTCCAGTTCCTTGTACATTTTGGCACTAAAAATAATCTGGAGTAAGTTCCGAATCCTACCTGGACTGTGGGGATGGTTTGGATGACTCTGTTGGTGAGCAACTTGTTCACTTCTACAGTTGCTTGATCCCTATGATTGGGTGGAGCATCCAGGATCCTCTTGGGAACATGAGATAGAAGAGAAAAGGGTATGGAATAACTTCTGGTGATTATTCTTTGTACCCATTTGTCTGGGGTGATGCTTAGCCACACTTCTGGATACAAAGAAATGCATCCCCCGACTGGCTCCAGAGAAGCATAGCCACGCCCCACATCAGGATCGCTGATAGGGACAGCCTCAAAATGAATCATGGCGCTCCTGGTTCTGCGGTTTGCCCCTGCCTCTAGGGCGATGTCTACCATTTGCTACTCCTCCTCTGCCTCTGAAGGAGGAGTCACCCTGTGCATCCTTGAAAAACCTCTGGGACTTCTTGAACCACATCTTACCACCTCTCTGACCCTTGGGGTATGGTCTGGAGGGGATGGTAAAACATACTCCCACGGCAGACAGCGTTTTCCCTTCTTACTCGCACCTGGTGAGTGTGTCTTTTACCTTAGGTCCAAACAAAGAAGAACCGTCAAAGGGGGCATTGGTAAAGATAGACTAACAGCTCCACAAAATTACACAAGCGCATACAGAGTGCCTCCCAAGGGAAACTCCTGAACCCGCTGCCCTGCTGGCCCCATCGGCTGCATAAGAAATCAGCCTCATGGAGGAGTTAACAATGGAATTCAAGGTGGAGAACTGAGCAGACACCTTATCAGGGACTCCTTCAGTAGATGTACCTTGTAGAGTCTCTCCCAACTCCTTAAGGAGATCTCTCTGAATCCTTGTAAAATGTGCTAGGTAGTTCAGCGATCTGAGTGTGAATGCCGCCGACGAAAAGATATGCTTCCCATATCTATTCACCGTTTGAGACTCCTTGTTCGGTGGATGGACAGATGAAGAAGTCTCCACTAGTTCCTTCTTAGTGGCTGCCACTACCACTATGGCATCTACAGGCACACCCTTGGATAAAAATTCCTTCTCTTTGGGAGCAGACAAAAATTTATTGGGTCTCCTGGGAACTGGCTCCATGGCATCAAGAGTCTCCCACACCTTCCAACTAACAAGGTCTAGAAGCTCGTCAAAAGGTGGAGACACACAAAGAGGCTGAAAGTTGAGACCCGAAAGCCTTCAGGTGCACCGACTCCTCCTCAGAAGGGGTAACAGTGGGCCAGCCGCACCTCTGCTTAAGGTTCTCCAAGATGTCTACAAAGGAGACATCATCACAGGATGACTTGGAGGACCCTTCTGACTCCTCGAGGTCAGTGTCGGAGGTAAGAGACTCATCATGGGAGTCTACATACTTCCTCTTGCATGTCCTCTTCCGAGGGGGCTCCTCAGAAGGATATTCCGGGGAGGTCTCGGAAAAGTGGGGGTCACCAACCAGGGGCTCCTGAGGCTGCAGGTCTCTGCTGTTGAGAGAGGGAGTAGGTGCTGAGATGGAGGTTGGTGCCTGAAGGGGGAAAGTGTCGGTACCTCTGGATGGAGCTGATGAGCGAGACAGCACACTCCGCATCATCTCGAAGGCAGATCTCTCTGGCTCCAAAGACCTCCTCGGCTCCAATGAGAAAGAGGAAGTCATCGGCTCCAGAGCCATCGGCTCCGAGATAGATGTAGGATCCGAGCTCACCCTAGCTGACTCACCAAGAGGGAGACTCTGAACCGAAGAGGTCTGGGTCCAAGTGTCCCTGTCGGGGACGACTGAGGAACTTTGGCTCCTAGACACCATGGACGGCACCGAAGGTGTCGGAGCAGAACTCGGCTCTGAGACAGCCTCTGTGGGAGCTGGAACCAAGGGTTCCACAACCAGCGGTACCAAACACTCTGGCTCCAAAAGCCTGGCAAGGCTCAGAGGAGGAACCATAACAGGGCGAATGGACTCGGGTGGCTCCGGGACCGAGTGGGTCAGAGCCAACAGCATTTTTGGCAAGGCAGACGACTTCAGGAGTCTCAGCACTACTCTCTCAACATCTTCTTCTGATAGGCTCCTGGAAAATCTGGAAGACAGTGTGGGGGATCTGGACCTCTGTAAGACAGTGGACCTTAAAGTTGGGGAGACTGGCAAGGGATCTCTGGACCGGCTCCAATGTTTGCTATCAGTTGTTGGCCCTGAAATGCATGGGGCCGAAACTTGAAGTCACAGTATCAACAACCTCGATCGGCTCCGAGATCAGTGGAGCTGAGGAGGCAGAAGTCTTGTCCGGTTTAGAAAGTTTAGGAGGTGGTTTTGAAGCACCGGATGGCGCCAGGGAATGTCTCTTGTTAGATTTAGCCTTGTCTTTTTTGGATGAATGGGATTTCAAGGAAGACGACAAACTGGCCAAGTCTTCCTTGAAAGAAGGCTTGAGGACACCTTTCAAAATTAGCTTGTTCTTCCGCTCCTGTAGAACTCTGGAGATGAAGGAATGGCAAAACAAACAGGTTTCCTGCAGATGGATGGCTCTGAGGCAAAACACACAATTACTATGGCCATCCGTAATTGACATTTTTTGGGAGCACTTTGCACATTTCTTAAACCCCGAGGGCTTATGGTCTTTTGCCTCTTTAGACATGGAGAAGCAGAAAAAAACACAACACAAGCACGAGGAGGACTAGGTCCTCTAACTTAAACGGGCCTAACCCTTGAAAGAGAAAAAGGCAGACAACTAGGTCCTCTAACTTAAACGGACCTAGGTAGAGAGAAAGACTAGAAGGTAAGAAACTACTAACTAGACAACACACACACTAATACGGACTATGTAAATGACCAAAGTGTCTCAGTGAAATCTACACTCAACACTAAGTCGTAGAACAAGAAGGGTCGAAAATATCAGAAGACCTTTTACACCAACTGAATAGCTAGACATCCAGATAAATATCTAAGAAGGAAAAGTCTAAATGCTAACTCTCTGATATTAATCAACACTGCAATCGAAAAACAAGGTAAACTGAGTGCAAACGCGCACCTTAAATGGAAACACTAGAAGTAATAACTATTTAAATTACAAACTCTCTACAAAAATAAGCACTGAACATATCAAATAAGCGCAAATGCGCACAATAAACAGAAAAAGACTGGTACACAGGATACCAACAAGAACAACAAGGCCAAGAGACAACCAGTTCTCAACAATAAAGAATCTAAAGTCAAGAAAGAACACTTTAGCAAGTCTGAAACTACTTGTAATACTATTAAACACTATCAAAAGCTATATAAATTGTAACGTTAAGCTGTAATACAGTAAAAATAGAAAAAAAATGTTAAACTTAGCCACGGCCAAGCAAGAAGCACATCTGAACTCGTAGACACGGCAAACAAGATCTGGGGATTGTACTGGTGCACCATGGGATACCTACCTAGCCACGAGCCAACTAGAAGACTGAGCTTTGCAACAGGCAGAGTCAGACCAGAGGATCAGCTCCAAACCCATGTGTAAGAATGAAGGCAAGATAGGACTACAGAACATCAGCTGTTGTATCACAGAATCACCCATGGAGACAAGGTTACAGGTATAAGAAAAGTCAGCCAGCAAGCAAAAGTGGCTGTATTGTGGATATAAAAGAATCCGCAACAAGTCTTTTCAGATGATTACCACCATATATGTAGAGGCTTACAAAGCAGAGAAAATGGCCAAGACCAGGAACATGGGCTTAGCTATCTCGGCCTGGAGATGACAGCCATTGTTAGCATGTGGGTGGAAATATGCACAAACATGGCAATAGCATAAAATGCCCTGTGATGATCCAGATGCTCAATTTATGAAAGCTGGATTTGCATTAGACTCTGGCCAAAGTAAACTAAAGCAGCCTTAAATTGTTTTCAAAGAACACAAGTGCACCCTGGAACATTTAATGTGTGTGAACAAAAGGATGGAAACAACCCCATCTGATTAGCAAAATGAAAAAAAAAAAAACATGTCTTGTACAGTTTACAAAGAGCCAAAGAAAGCCGAGAAAAAATCCACATATAAAACAACCAATTTGGCAGTAGACATGTTTAACAAGAAACAATACGTCAATTAAAGGAAAATAGTTCATAATAGTAAAGCTTAAAAACACTAGTAGATTACAATTTGCTAGTACTCGGTGCTTACTGATTCTGTAAAAAATTCCTCATGGTACCTGATCACATTCTTTGGACTGCCCTTTCAGTATATTAAATCCTCTGCTAAAATTATTCTCCTCAGTCCCTTCACTGCTTTTGCTCTTGTGCACTTCATTCATTTTAGGGTGGAACAACTGGATCAACACCTATTAAGAGCACTGTTCGCAGGATGTAATCTAAGTAAGGACAGAACTGTGAAGTTTAACTGAATCTGTAGCCAACATTTTTGTCCTTGCAAATTCAGAAAATAGATCTATCTTGATGGACTATGCCTGAACAAGTCTTGTTTAGATGCTACTTACTTGTTTACCAAAAGAACAAAGTAAACAAACACAATAAAGCCTTACCTGAAATGTGCACGAACATCAGATTTGCAAGTACTTCATTTATACATTTTACCTTCAGCTGTTTAAATCAATGCTTGTTAAAATGTCAAAAAACAATTACAAGTGACGCAATTCACTGTGCTCATAACTTAAAACGTCCAAAGCTACCTTATATAACTTACTTTGCCTATTACTTAAAACTGCAGTTCAAAAAATATTTGAAGGAGAAACTATTTTCACGTGCTGTGCTTCCAATGTATAAAGTATGTGTATTGTCGTAACTTATTTTTATTGCTGACTGCTTATGCATTACTCATGATTCTTTATGTAAGAGATGAGCACGTGTGTTGTATTACCAGATTTTGTCACTTGTATCATATACATATCTGAATTGTCTTAACATCTGTGAAATTTGAAATGTATGCAGACTGTGTGGTTCACTCGCTGCATTGTTTCTGAGCAGCTGTATTATTAGTCTAAATACTATGTACCTGTAAAACTGCCTTGAACCTCATCTGCACTTGAAAAGGGTCTGTTGGATTACACCACCTACCCAGTTAAAGTCAAATAAATTAGTAAACACCAGGTACAAATAACCACTAGTGCAAACCGTTGGTACATCACTTCTGGAGTATGACTGGATAGGAGGTCAGAATGCAGCAGTAATTCTATCATTTGAATATCGGTGCTGTGTGAATATTTAAGAAAACTGTGGGATCCAGACTACAAAACGCGACTGGTAGCTGTACAGTTCCTTGAATTCCAAAATACTGATGGCCCATTTCCTCAAAACTTGCAAACTTTGCCTCAGGCTTTAATTTCTAATGGATGCTATTAAGCAAAAGGTATTTTCCCCTCCATACTCTGTGCAGACTTACCCCAACTTCACAGTGGGCAGCTTTTTTGGGTGAGTCAACAAAATGGTGCAATGATATATCAGAATTCCAATCCTATTGTATCCAATGCCTATAGTTTACAGCTATGGAATAGAACAATTACATTACACAGTCTCGGGCAATAGGGGATCTCTCTCATGCGCAAGCATGGAATAAAGAAAAAAAGATGTTAAGTATAAGAACGCAATGGTGACACTATTTTCAGCTGCAATGGCGAGAGACGCAGAAGTTCAGAAAAAAGTAGTAATTTACAACAGTGGACGATGGTACTTTGGAAGTTGTTGTGCAAATGTAAAAATCCTGCGTAGACCCCTGATAGACAGATAGGCAGAGATTTCAAGTAAAGTAGTTAAGATACAGGTGCAAACAGCTTAATATACAATTTCTGAAAAATAGCATGAACATCTAGATTTGTAACATGTCACTGGAGTCCATTTTTCTAGAACAAAGTGAACTCTCATAGGGATACTGGACTGCATGAGAGAGGCCTCAACAAAAAAGTACCTCTTCACATTAGCCCAAGCAGAGAAAACTAGGTCTACTTGTCTCCATACGTTCTCCTAGTGTTCAACTTTTGAGAAGATGACAAGATCATGACCACCTTTCCAGAAAAGGAAGGATTACCGGCAACTACTGAAAGTTGAGAAATCAAATCTTCTGATATGGTAGGATGCCTAGCAGGAGAATAAAAAAAGGAATTTTATAACCCATAGATATTACTGTTCGGATCCAACAAATGTATTGTACAGACACTTCAACAACTGACTTAGCGTCTAGTATCTTTCTAACGAATACAATATATATCAGCCTGGAAGAAGATGGTAGATGGCAAAAACTACTTTGCCAGGCATGGCATTCATCTATCCAACCCCCACCCCACCCCCGCCACCATTGTTTGTGTACATTAGCTAAATCCTTGTTGCTTTGAAAATGCATTATAGGTGTGGATGTCAGTCTTCTAATGCTTTCAAAAAGAGAATTTGGATAACAAATTTCTTGCTGCTCAATGCTAGAAGCCTTAAATAGACCTCTACTCCTTACAAGTATTCTTACCCTAGAAAACATTAACATATGCATGGTTATACAGACTTGGTTTAAGACCAGTGAAAGCATTCCATCTGCACAGGGATTCAATGCCTACTGCACATTCAGGCCCACTGCATCAGATGATGGTACTAAAGATGGCAATGTCTCAATTATCCTTAAAAGAAATTTACCTCCAGACTCTTTAGATAAGATAATGACCTTGAACTCCTCCACTTCCAACTTACTACTAACAAAACGTCTTTATCATATCATCGCTAACAATAAGAACCTACCCCCATGCCACGCCATACCTCCGGCTAAACCAGTAATGAATCCATATGTATTAAGCCACACAAATTTCTCCTACGAGACTTCAGCTACCCCTCCATTAATTGGAAGACTTGTACAACTTCACAACATGTATGACTCTTTAGATAAGATAATGACCTTGAACTCCTCCACTTCCAACTTACTACTAACAAAACGTCTTTATCATATCATTGCTAACAATAAGATCCTACCCCCATGCCACGCCATACCTCCGGCTAAACCAGTAATGAATCCATATGTATTAAGCCACACAAATTTCTCCTACGAGACTTCAGCTACCCCTCCATTAATTGGAAGACTTGTACAACTTCACAACATGTATGCCCAGAATTTTTGGACTTCATCAATATAAACTCTCTGGACCAGAAGTCCACATCCCAAACAGGGGCGATAAAATCCTGGACTTGGTTCTTACTGATATAAGGCAGCTTTACTCCCCTCCAATTAGAACTTTCAGTGTGGTCACATTGAACCACAAATCAATCACATTCATTTTAAGAGTATAGCCAGAAGCATCTTCTAATACCATGGTATTCAGCGATTATGTCAAGACTAATATACTAAAACCAAATTATGACCTGGTTAAATTCAAAAGACCCTTCCAGCTCGATGACCCCACTACCTATTCAGAATCCTTTACCTCCAAATTCTATGCACGTGTAAATATTTGCACAGACACATCTATCCCCATCAGAAGTACATACAATGTTAAATTTAAATATAAGCCCCTATGGTGGAACCCTAAGTGTAACTGTCAAGATATCAGTAACATTCTTGCTAAATTCAGCATTCTGATCACACTGACTTTCATAGGTTCATAGGTAGGTACTAGGCTATCTGCCCAAAGACATTTATAAGCCTAGCCAGAATGTGTTGGCTTTCACCGCCCCCTTAGATTAGTTCCCTGTGTCTCTGTCCAGCAGAGCCACTGAAGTGATCCCCCAGGTAAACTTTCTGTTTCCCATCCACTCGTCAAGGTTTCTTTTGAAGAGTGTTAGCAAGGAGCTCTGCCTAATGTAGATTGGGATCTTGTTCCAAAACATGGGAAGTCTCTGGGACAGGAATCTATCCCTCCAGCACATCCTATTTATTGTTGTGGTGAGGTTTAGATGCCTAGAGCGTAGAGCGTAGAGCGTGTGGCTCGAGGGGATAAGGTTTTCTTTAGGTGGAGCATGTCCATCAAATCAGGGTTGGACATGGCCTTGTATGTCAGGCAGAAATCACCTCTAAGTAGGCGGGATGCAACAGAGTACAGCTGTAGTTTCTTCAGTCGAGCTGCATAGGGCATCTGTTTGAGGCCAGTGATCCTCTTGACGAGGTACTTCTGTGGTCTTTCCAGCTGTTGCAGGTGTCTTGTAAGGTACATCCCAAATGGGGCATTGTACTCTACGATGGGTCTGATGAGTGATGAGTAGAGGGGCACAATGACCTCTTTTGATCTGGATGCGAACCCTTTTGTGATTAGGTGGGCAACGTAGAAGGATTTTCTAACCACTTTGGCAATGTGATTATCAAAGGTGAGATTACTATCTACTTGGGTCCCCAGATCCCTTATTACATCTTCCGTATTTAGGGGACTACCACCTATGTGGTAGTTTGTGGGTACTTTGTTTTTTCCAAAGGGGATGACTATGCACTTTTTGGCATTTAGCTTGAGGCCATGATTTTGACACCTGGTATCTTTCTCAGCGAGACCCTTTTGGAAGATATTTCAGAGCCAAACAAGAGGTAAAAAGTGTTCCCCTGGTGAAGAATAGCCACAAAAGCATCTGTAACTATGCTTTAAATCTCATAAACAATGCCTAGCATTGTGCAACGTTAATAGCAAAAGACTGACCCAAAGGACATAGCTAGTGTACCAGCAGACATATTTAGTTCAACCTTCACTTCCCTCTAACCTCCTGTATTCCCAGATCACATACCTGCACCTACACCTCCCTCAAATCTTCCAAATACTTCTATGGGGCCAGATAACATACCGAGCTGCCTACAGGTCAGCCTGAAACATGGACTTGTCAGATCCCCTACAGAAATTATTCAATATCAGCCTCAAAACAAGCTTCACGTTACACGACAGTAACAGTCATCCCCCTGCACAATGGTGGGGAGTCAATGGATCTGGGCAATTTTAGATCCATAAGCCTGACCAACCTAAACTGTAAGGCTATGGAAAGGATCATTATGGAATTAATAAATAAGGACATAGGTAACCTACAAACTTCTCAAACCAAGCCAGTTCAGATTAATCAAGGGCAGATCATGCCTACTTAACCTGGTCAACTTCTTCAAGAAGATTAGCAAAGCAATGGACAACGGCAAATCAGTGCATATCTTGACCTCACACATGCATTCAACACCGCCCAACACTTGGGTATCACAGATTAACTCTTCCAGCTAAATGTAAATCTGCATATAATTCATTGGATAGCAAATTTGCTCAAACCAGAATTCTGGAAATTTGAGTGGGCATCTCTATCTCCACCAAAAAAAAAAAAAAAAAAAACTGTCACCACAGTATACCCTAGAATTCAATCCTTGGGACACTCTTTTGTCATTTATTTCTTGGAGATCAAATCAAATGTTAAGGGTTTATGGCTAACAAACAAATACAAATTTGGTAAAATTATAATTCCTCCTAGAGGACACCAAAATCTTCCAAAAAGGCCTCTCAAAAAAATAGCTGGTGTCAAAATTATGGACTAAAAACTAATACCAAGACATGTATAATCATATCATTCATCAAGCGTGGCTTCCTTTGTAACTACCACATTGACAGCACTCCACTAAAATTTGCTCCCACAGTTAAAGATCTGGGAACTTATGCTGACAATGAACAGACTTTGATTACCATGTAAAATTATTGCAAGGAAATCCTCTCACTACACAGCTTACATCTAAAGGTATGGAATCCAGGGATGCAATCAATCCACTCTACTCTACTTTTATTAGGCAGATCACTGAATATAATGCCTCATTTGGTATGTACCTCTCCAAACACTTGTCACAACAGCAGCATCAATTGATGCTTTCTCACTAAATAAAATTAAGGGCCTAAAATAACAAAAACTATGTAAACCATCCCAAAGCCTTGTCCCACTTCTTGGTATCAGAGGCTACTAAGAGGTGACCTCTGCATTGTATATACGGCATCAAAAGACCTTATCCTGTCAAACCTATTACACATTTGCAAGTAAGTTCTCTTTTACAACATAAACAGAACATGTTGGAGAGAGAAAGAGAGGCAAGTGTCACAGAGACTCTTTTACAGAGCTTTCTTTCACTCCGCATAAAGTGAAGTACTACACTCTCTTTATTCAAACTCAAGTTTGGATGAATGGATGGGAAACTGCAAATTCAACCCCAGTTTAACACCCATGTTCCTCAAGAAAGCCACAACACCTACCTACAGGAACTGTGTGAAGCCATTAAGAGCTTTCCTGCCAACAAAGAAAGGAAGGCTAAGCCCTGAAAGGACAATGCTAGAAATAACAAAAAACAAAATGTCCCCACCCTGGCATAAAAAAAAAAAACACACCAAAAAACAAGGGCGATAAAGGGAAGGAGTGGCTACTGCTGCCATGATCACTCAAATATCTACTGTTATTGGCAAGTTTATTTACGCAACTCTGCTATGTTCATATTGCTCACTGCCGCAGTAGCCTTAGTTTTATGTGTTGATTACCCTAGCTTACTACATTGCGGAGGTGGAAGAAGAAGAGTCCAGGAGCCCCAGATGAATAATCCTAGCAAAGCCTTATCTGGACCTGGAGAAGGAATCAAGCTTATAGTGCTTTGTAAAAGTATGTACAGATGACCAAGTAGTAGCTTCTAGAACACTTCTATTATCCAACCCTTTCCAAAAAACCATAAATGAAGCCAAGGCCTGGTACGGTGGGCTTTGAACCTTCCTAGAATAGTTTTGTTATAGTATGTATAATAGAAGGTTAATAGCCTTAGACAACCATTTGGAAATGGTCTGTTTCAACACAGGTTGTCCCATCTATTTACCTTCACAAGAAATGAACAACTGATCTGAAGATCTGAAAGATTTAGTTCCTAAGAGCAATTCCTGTACCCGCTGCCCTACTCGTTCCATCAGCTGCATATGAAATCAGACGCATGGAAGAGAAAGGGAATTTAGGGTAGCAAGCTGGGAGGTTACCTTATCCGAGGCCTCCACAACTACCGCACCTTGTAGAGCATCTCCCAACTCCTTAAGGAGATCTCTATGCAGTCTAGTAAAATGTGTGAGGTAGTTCAGGGATCAAAGAGTAAAGTCCGCTGAACTAAACATGGGCTTTCTGTATCTGTCCATGATCCTAGAATCCCTATTAGGAGGATGATCAGATGTGGCAGTCTCCGATAACTCCTTTTTGGTGGCCGCCACCACAGCATCAACGGATACTTCTTTGGTAAGGAAAGCCTTGTCCAGGGGTGACATTATAAATTTGTTAGGCCTCCGAGGGATTGGTTCTATGGTATCTGGGGACTCCCACGCCTTTCGAGAGAGAAGGTCCATCAATTCATCAAAAGGCTGAGTCACCCAAGAGGTGGAGGGTTGAGTTCCAAAAGCCTTCAGGAGTACTGACTTGTCATCAGTGGGGTTAAGGGGGTTCCAGCCACCCCTCTGTTTTAGTATTTCTAAGAAATCACCGAAAGAGATATCTTCAGAGGGGGACCGTGGGGACCCTACTGACTCATCTCAGTCAGTATTTGACGTGATGGATTCCTGTGGGGAATCTAGATGCTTCCTCTTACAAATCCTCTTCCTGGGAACCTCCTCAGTGGGAGCTTCTGGGGAGGTCCTGAAAGAGCAGGGCTCACCCGATGGGGGGACCCGAGACTCCGGATCTCTACACTTTTGAGGGATCAGTGAAGCAGAGGCAGATACAGGAACTTTAGGGGAAGAGATTGCTGTACCGATGACATGGGTGCCCAAGGGGACAACGCTCTCCTCATAGCATCGAAGGCCCCACTTCTCCAATCTGAAGATGGATCCATAGAAGCAGGCCCTCTCCACGGCGCCAAAGCTGTGGGGTCAGAGCTTGAGGTAGGTGCCAAAATCACCCGAGCTGAGGCCCCGAGAGGCAGAGTTGGCACCGAAAGATCGGTACAACTATCCTCTCCAGACCCGACCAGAGAGTGTCAGCTCTTAGACTCTAAGGTAGGTACCGAAGAAGTCAAGAGTAGTCGGAACCAAAAACCTCAGGGGTGTCTGCTCCAGTGGATCCACAATCATCAGTTCTGAATACTCCGGCTCCGAAACTTCAGATCGAATCAGAGGAGGAAGTGAAAAACTCGCTGGGTCTTGGTTGGTTCCAAAGCCCTAAGGGTCGAACCCGACAGAATTTTTGCTAGCGCCTGTGACTGCAAAAGCCTCTGCGCCACTCGATCCACATCCTTATCCAATAGTCTTGAGGACCAGGAAGCTATGGAAGAGGCCTCTGACTGCAAAATAGGAGACTTTAGAGTAGGAGATACTGGTTCCAAGACTGGGGACCAGCTCCTACTGACAACAACCCCCGGCTCCATAGGCATTGGAGCGGATGTGGTAGTCCGGCTAGATTTAGATGTCGATGAGTCCTTTTTTGGCTCCGATTCCAATGACAAACTGGAAGACAAAGTTTTTGTAGACTTAGAAGACTTGTCCTTATCCAAGGCTTCTTGAAAAGAGGATTTTAACAAACCTCTTGCGTTCATGGAGAACGCGAGAACTAAAAGAGTGACAGATGGCACAATTTTCTTGAAGGTAAAGTTCACCTAGACAATACACACAGTCTGTGTGCCCATCTGTGACAGACATCTTCTGTCCACATTTGGGATATTTCTTGAAATCAGATTTAGCCTTCTCAGACATAGTAAGCACTCCTATCAATAATAATGATAGCTCTAAAGAAAAAAAATGTAGAGCTCTAACTATATAATATAATGTACAAGACCACAGTACACATTCTATGTATTATCAATAATAATAGCCCTAAACTATAAGGCACATAATATCAAAAAATAGCAACAGCAGCAAAAAAAAGCCCCAATAAAAACAGGGTCTAACTCTAGGCAAGATCTATTAAACTAAGTATAAGAAGCACGCAATGCTAAAGAAAGGTATAATAACACTACAGCCCTAGCAACACTACAGGGCTAATTAAACAGTATAACAACACACTACTACTGCCCTAATAAAAAATGGGCTTACTACTTTAAAGCAGAAAGGATAGGGAGGTAAATTGCTTCAAGTAACTAAACTCTAAGGTATATAAATAGGCCTAGAAAAAAATGGCCTCAAAAGCAGAGAAAGAGAGACCCTATAACTAGGTAAAACTATTAAACAGCGAAAAAAGTATATAAATCCTAAATTTTACTGTCTATATTAATTCTGATTCAACAACGTTCAATCTAAAAGACAAAACGGGATAATTAAACCCATTTTGTGTGAACCCCCTTTAATTAACATGACTGAGGTAAGTAACACTAGCTTGGACTCTATGGACACATGTCCACTTGTAATGTCATCTGCCTATAACTTGAATGTTAACTTTAGAAGTAGTTTTATAACTACTTTCAGTAGTGACAGTGAAGTGGTACGTTTGATATTATACAAAAACTGGGAGTTCATGAACAACGACAAACTCTTAGTAGAAAAACTAGGTAGTCTTCCTAGACTAGTATTTAGAAAGGGCTCTAACTTCAAAAATCTTCTCGAAAGAAACAAACCTTTGCTTTCGAGTAGATTTGCAGGGATGTTTACTTGTGGCATGTGCAGAATGTGCAAAAACACAGAAACTGGCAAGACGTTCACCATTAGAGGGAAGAAGTACAAAGTGAAGTACAAACTGAATTGTAACTCGAAACTAGTGGTGTACATTGCCTTTTGCACATCCTGCACGGCTTACTATATAGGGAAAACGGAACATAGACTCCGTGATAGAGTCTACGAGCACATTTATGCAACAGACAAGAATAAGGGTGATAATTCTCTAGCTAAACATTCTTGTTTTAGTGGAGGTCACAAATTTTCATTTAAGGCAATTGATCAAATACATCCCGACAGTAGGGGGGGCCCTGTTAACTTGCTATTAGAGGAACGTGAACTAGTATGGCAGTGGAGGCTTAATGCTTTTTCCAGCCCAGGACTCAATGAAGCTTGTAACATTGCTTGTTTATTGAAGTTAAAGAGTTTAAAAAGATGACATTGTTGTTTTTATTTTTAAACTTATACAAGTGTAACTAACTGTTAATTTAACACATATTTGACTTTGTACATACTTTTACAAGTCATAACTCACAGTTAATGTCCTTTGTACTTGTGCTACACTGCCTTGGTTTGATATGCTGTATTTAAACATGTGACATACTTTAATATGTGATGTTTTTACTACTTAAGGATGACTTTGTTAGTTTACTTTTATCTAAAGAAGTTGCTGTATGGTCAGCGACGAAAAGCACTTCATATTAAAACAACTTTATTTTTACTCTGGGCTCCGAGACCTGCTTGTTTTGGTCTTTCCAATTTTGTATATTTTCAGACAGTCCATTAAAACACAAACTCCTAGCTTAAAAATAATATTCTTAAACAGGAAAGTGCAATAAAACAACATTTTTTTTTTAATGTGGAAGGTTTTTGCCCAATGAAAACATATTTGTCCAGCAAAGGAACAGCACAAGCAAACTGTTTATCCTCAAAAGCCTGCACAAAGGAGTGCTCTCTTCAACAGTAGGAAATCTTTTAAGGGCTTGGCTCCCAAACCTGTCTTTTTAGTCAGCTCAGTTTGACCTGGCTGATGGGTAAGTGGAAGTTGCACTGAAGCTTTGGAAGCTAGCCAAATGTTACATCCTTGGCAGGATATAACTTGCGTATCTAAGGTTACTGCGGCAGTGATCAATTTGGTGAACATCTGGCAATCTAGGAATGTTTTCCTTGTAACAGTGTACGGTTTACATTTGTATCTGGTATATAATGCATAAAGTATCTTGTACTGTATGTTTAAGGAGGGTGGCCACGGTGGTGCAGTGGTTAGCATTGTCGCCTCACAGCAAGAGGTTAGCCGGTTCTATCCTCGACTGGGGTGCCTTCTGTGCAGAGTCTGCAAGTCCTCCCTGTGGTCGCGTGGGTTTCCTCCGGGTGCTCCGGTTTCCTCCAATATCCCAAAGATATGCTGCAGGTGGATTAGACACTCTAAATTCGCCCTAGGTGTGAGTGAGTGAGTGCGAGTGTGTGTGTGTGTGTGTGTGTGTGTGTGTGTGTGTGTGTGTGTGTGTGTGTGTGTGTGTGTGTGCGCCTTCTATGGAAGGTTGGGCGCCGGGCTGGCAACTCAACACTGTAAAACTCCACTGCCAATCGTGAGCGGACAGGTGATCCGCTGTGGCGACCCCTAACTGGGAAATGCCGAAAGAAGAAGAAGAAGACTGTATGTTTAAGGAGCAAGTTTTATGATGAGTGGTGAATCCAAGAGTGTAAATCAACAACATCTACACAACTGTACCAGATGCATATTTTCATAATACACCACTATAATAAACAAGTATATTTATCCTAATACTAATGATGTATCTACATATCAGGGTTTAACAAATCCATGTATCACATTTTAGGATGTACATACTTGTATTTAAGTATACCTTCTGCAGTATCTTCATTACCATTTTATACACCTTGTCAAAAATCCAACCAATAATGGCTTAAAATTCCACTAAAAGAAAAAAAAAAAACACAACTGCAACACAATGCGTCTGAAATTCTCCAGGTGCAACTAACACTAGGTAAGACTGCAATCCAAATCGTAACTTGCTACAGATCCCGCACCATACCCCAAGGTTCTCACTGCACCTTTCTAAACATACTAGAAAATATTAAGATAGAACCAAATACCCTAATACTGGGTGATTTTAACTACCCTGCCATTAACTGGGAAAACTACTCATGTACCAACACATTTGCCCAATGGTTCTTGGAATTCATAAATTCCAACGCCTTAGATCAACTAATCCATAGTCCCACCAGGGGCTCCAATATCCTAGACCTGGTCATTACCAACATGGGAAATCAATGCTCCACACCTATGGTCACTTCCTCGTTAGTCAGGTCTGACCATAAGCTAAATCACCCTTAACATCCGCATCCCACCCCCACCCCCCAGTAAGGAAACCTCCATAAAAAACTTCTCCAAAGCCAACTTCATGCTACTCAAGTCAGAAGTGACAAATGTCATGACACCCATGTAGACGGGAACTGAAAGTTCAACTGCTGAATCCTACACTAAGGCACTGTACGAGCACATCCACTCATGCATGAATCGTGCCATCCCAAATAGAGCCAAGATGCTCTCATCCAAGAAAAGAAAGCCAATCTGGTGGTCCCCTGCCATAAACAAACTTTACAACAAAAGGAAGAAACTGTTGCAGAAAAGACGAAAATCCCAGGATGCAAAAAACTTCCTTACCAGCCTCAGTAAGAAACTGAGATCCCACATAAAATCCTCCAAAGCCAGTTATGAAAATAAAATTGCCAAAGATTCCAAAGACAACCACAAGGCATTCTATAACTATGTCAAGAATCTAAATGGCAATGATCAGATCTGCTCTGAGCTAAAACAGAATGGCATTAAATATACTGATTCCAAGGATATTTCCAATATCCTGGCAGATCGATTCAGTGCCAACTTCACCCCCCTCTCACCCCCTAAATGGCCCATCTCAATACCGGAAGATTGCCAAATTCCGGTAATAACAGCCACACAGGTAAAAAATGCACTCTCCAAAGCTAAGAATACAGCATCCATGGGACCAGATGACATCCCGGGCTGTGTACTACATGAACTACAATATGAACTGGCACCTCACCTAAGTGTCATGTTTAATCATAGCCTCACCTCAGGTTTCATGCCCACTGAGTGGCGCAGAGCTACAGTTATCCCACTCCACAAGGGGGGATCCACCTTGGATCCCAGAAACTACCGTCCCATCAGTCTGACAAGCCTTATTTGCAAGGCCATGGAGCGTATTATCATGGAACTTATAAACAAAGACATTGGCAACCTTCAAACACTGGACCCCACCCAGTTTGGGTTCGTGAAGGGCTGATCTTGTCTCCTGAACCAGATTGACTTCTTCGAATCAGTCTCCAGAGCCATGGACAAGGGTAAGGTGGTCCACACAGCCTATCTAGACCTTGCCAAGGTCTTTGACACCATCCCCCACTCTGGAATCATAAACAAACTTACTAAGCTGGGCATTAACCCCTACGTCACCCAATGGGTTACTAACTGGCTTACTGACAGAACCCACACTGTAAAAGTAGCCAACTCCAAATCCAGCTCCAGACAAGTGACAAGTGGAGTACCTCAGGGTTCAGTCCTGGGACCGCTCTTGTTTGGCATCTACTTCTCTGAAGTACAGGCCAACACTAAGGAACTCTGGATAACAAAGTTCGCAGATGACTGCAAACTGGGAGCCATTATTGAATCCCCAAATGATGTGGATACTCTACAAAAGGGCCTTACAGAAACAGATGCTTGGTGCCAGAGCCATGGGCTCAAGCTCAATGCCAAGATATGTATAGTTATCCCCTTTGGGAAAAAACATGTATCTGTGAATTACCATATAGGTGGCAGTACACTAAAAAGTGTGATAAGAGACTTGGAGACACAGGTGGACAGTGGTCTCACCTTCGATAACCACATCGCCACAACAGTCAGGAAATCCTTCTATGTGGCACACCTCATCACGAAGGGCTTTTCATCCAGAAAAAAGGAGGTCATTGTCCCACTGTACTCATCCCTCATTAGACCCATTATAGAATACAACGCCCCATCTGCAACAACTGGAAAGGCCGCAGAAATACCTCACTAAAAGAATCACAGGCCTAAAGCAGATGCCCTACTCTGACCGCCTTAAAAAACTCCAGCTATACTCTGTCGCATATTGTCTACTCAGAGGCGATCTCTGCTTAACATACAAGGCCATGTCAAACCCAGAGCTGTTGGACATGCTACACTTAAATAAATCCCAATCCCTCAGAGCCACACGCTCCAGGGATCTAAACCTTGTCATCACAATAAACAAAACATGCTGGAGGGATAGGTTCC
Organism: Protopterus annectens; assembly: GCF_019279795.1. Classification (NCBI taxonomy): domain Eukaryota; kingdom Metazoa; phylum Chordata; order Ceratodontiformes; family Protopteridae; genus Protopterus; species Protopterus annectens. The sequence continues at coordinate 401,549,503 of NC_056730.1, read as the reverse complement.
TGACCCAGAGACTCTCCAGACTCTGGACTAGATTGCCCATACATGTCAAGCAGAGTGCCTCTTTGGTCCTCTTCAAAAGGAACCTTGAGGATTGGATGGGAGAAAGGAAATTCACCCCGGGGATCACGTCAGTCGCCCTGCTAGACAGGGGTCCAGGGAAGTAAATAGTGTGGGAAAAAATAGCCAGGGAATTGTTATGGCTAGGCTTGTATAGGCCCTAGGGCTGATAGCCTACCAACCTATGAACCTATAAAAGTAAGCACCCTTACCTGAATTAACCCAACTTTAACTTAAATCCAACAATGTTAAACAAGATTAAAACTACCTAAAAGCAAAACTAAACTATACATCTAATATAATCTTAATCTAATCCTTACTACATTGCTAAAATAATAGCAAAGCCTTATTCAATACACAGTTTTTGCAAGGACCATAATTACCGCATCCCAAAAGAAATATATGAGAATAATTAATTCAAATTAATAAAAACATTAAACACTGAAGGAAAGTATACAATTGAACAAATGCTAAAAAATGAGGAAGATATTATCACCTCTACAATGGATAAAAAATACACAAACCTTATGACATATGCAGTCACCCTACTTAGTTTAACAGTAAGAAAGTTGAAGTGTGGATTAAATAGAGTGCTAAGAAGAAGAATGCCAGTAGACAGTGGTAAGGTGAAGGAGGAGAGAAGGGGAAGTGTAATAGTAAGAAGGTGCAAAGATACACAGCGGGAAGAAGAGAGAGGCAAGGTGAAGGGGGGGGGGTACAACAGAAGGAACAGACGTAAAGAGGGCTAAAAAGAATATCAGTAGACAATGGTGAGAAGAGGCAGAAGTGTAGAATGAAAGGACGCAGGAGTAGCAGAGAAGAGGACATTAAGTGTAGAGAAATCATGTAAAGGATAGTGCAGGTGCACAAGGGTCAGAAAAGAGAAGTAAACTGAAACAGCAGACAGAGAGACAGCTGTGGGTTAGCAGTGTGAAGTTTAATATAGGTATGAGAAGAAGGAAGTATGAGTATATACCCTTCCACACAGAAGTTATGTAGTTTATGCTAAAATGTATTCTGTATACATTGTTTACTTTGCAACAAGATCATGAAAGGAACTTGTAATCCAGTACACTCACCTGTTAATCACAAAATATATAAATTGTGTGGGTCTCAAAGAAAATTCTGTCTATATTACTAAAGATTAAGTCCAACCAACCAATGTGTTCCAGGAAGAAATGTAAAAACAAGAACATCTGCAAAGGAAAGAGAAGGGATGACCGAAGGCAATTTGAGAAAATACTTTTCAGAGAAGTGTTGATGGGTTTGATATATTAAAGTCTTTGCCTCATAAACACAAGGAACATGGTTTGATTTTGCCCTCGGTTTGCTGGCTAGGCTTAAAATGATCCTTCAGGGAAGTTAGCCTAGTATTAACCTATGAACATACAGAACAGCTCTCTATTAGGTTCATAAGTTCATAGATTAATACTAGGCTAACTGTCCTCGTCGGCCATTTTACGCCTAGCCAATTACCCCATGTAGGATTCAAATCCTGTACCTTGTGTCTGTAAGGTAGATACCTTAATCATTATGCCAATCTCCCACCCTGTGGCAATAGTGTATTTAAGAAGCTGCAGTGCGCACCAAAATATGTGAGACACATACTGCATGTAGTTCTACGGGGCAACATAAGGTAGAAGAATGACAGTTAACTAGGGCAGACAACTTACCCAGCAAGGAGAACTACCTCAGCCATACAGCCATTACAACAAAAGTCTGTTCTTTCTGCTGCATCAACTCAAACACTCTTTAGAGAAAGGAGGAACGCACATTTTACATCCAATAAAATGTCTTTTTTTTTTAATATGTGGAAATTATATACAGAACAATTAAGCTTTTAAAAAAACAGTTATATAATTTTACTGCAGTCTAAAAAGTAAATTAAGGATAGCAAACTTATGCCAACATTGTGGCACGTAGAGCGATAAAGCCCTAACTATGGCCAAGGCGACCTGGGTTTGATTAGCAGCTCAGGTGTTAATGGCTCTGGCAGGGAGGGATGGAATTCATTTTGGTGTTCTATATGGGAAGGTGTGGAGTAGATCAGAGTAGCCCTCGGATACTGACAGACAAATACAGGGGAGGAGAAGGAAAATAAGGGTAGGTGATTACAATCCCCAACAACAGCAAGGATTACTTGTAGTCCCGGGACACCTTAATGGTTTTCATCAGCCTAAAACCTGGCGGAGTAACTCTGGGGGAGATTACAAGGGAGTAGGTAGACCAGATATAGGACGAGGGTACCAGGACAAGCTGATGGCTGGCTGCATGGGAGGGGGAAAAAGATATTAAACTTAGGATTAAGGCTATTAAGTGTTAGCAAGCTTTTTTCTTATAGGTTCATAGGTAGGTACTAGGCTATTGGCCCTAGGGCCTATACAAGCCTAGCGAAAAAGGTTCCCTGGCTTTCACCACCCAAGAAAATTATTTTCCTGTGCCCCTGTCAAGCAGTGCCGCAGAAGTGATCCCCAGGGTGAATATTCCATTTCCTATCCTGTCATCAAGATTTTTCTTAAAGAGGGCCAATGAGGAGCTTTGCTTGACATGAATGAGTAGTTTGTTTCAGAGTATGGGAAGTCTCTGGGACAGGAATCTATCCCTCCAGCACGTTCTGTTTATTGTGGTGACAATGTTCAAGTCGCTGGGACTGGAATCTATCCCTCCAGCATGTTCTGTTTATTGTGGTGACAAGATGCAGGTCCCTGGAGCATGTGGTTCAGAGAGTTGTTCAGGGTTTGATTTTCCCATAATTTATTTTCCTTCTGTTTGATTCCGAGCAAGGCATTTAACCACACAGCACTACTGGGCTGAGTCTGAAAAGGGTGCACATGGATCAGCTCTCTACCCACTTAACAAATAAAAAAGTACAAAAATGTATAAACCTAAGACAGCAATTGCTCTGTATATAGTAATGTAACTCACAAGTACACCATTTTATGACCTTTAAAATTAACTACACCATGAACACTATTAGACAGCAGCCCATGAATACTTGGACAAGCAATAATGTATAAAAGACTTCCAATGCTGTTATTTATTTTTTATGGAAAGCCATACTGTGAGGACCTAGGAGGAAAGCCACTACAACTTAAAGTCAGGTGATTTCTACTATAAACTGCTGCTTCCTAGAAGATGAAGTAAAAAAATGTTGAAGGTCACGTAAAATATATATAGTACTCATCAAGCCAATATTTAAAAAGAAAATTCTGGAATTCTACTACACTCTTCAAGCCAACATTTATGGACAGAAGTCAACATTTCTGTTCACTTTGTCTTCTTATTTTTTAAACCACATCATGTAACAGCCAGCTACTTTCTAGATGCACAAGTGCTGAACCAGTAATAGTATTAAAATGTAAAATTCATGTGTTCGTGCATCCAACATGCAAATCACTTCTGAATGCTGTATTAAGACCTGAAGAGCAGAGCTTCAGCTATTCAAAATCATGCCATGCAACATGTCCAACTGCAAAAGTCAGTGAATAAAACAAAAATAGCATACTGCAGATTCTGCATCTAAATGTGCATTAATATATCATTTAAATATAGTGCAAGCGGTTAAATCAATGAGCTGCAAATGAGACATTTTGCACAGCTGGGTTTCATTCCCAAAAGTTCGACTTGCACACTATGTGACTGAGTGATTCTCAGCAAGCAATTTAAATCAGCCATATGTTCCCCGACTAGCATTTGTGATAGGTGCTTGTGCCTACAAGGTCTTACCAGGTTAATAAAGATTATAACAGCAAAACTGTAAACTACATCCCAAACCTTCCATCTCTGTCTTAACAAAATTATTACTTATTTATTTTCATTTGTTTACTGGGAGTGTTCAACTGGGCCTAAAAATAGCCAGTTTTTAGCGGTGCCCAAGGAGAAAGGTTCTACAGATTACAATGTTGTCATATTAGAAAAAACATGTACGAATACAAAGTGTGACAGTACAATGTTCACATAGGATATATGTTGAAGAAACAAATACATTAAAATTAACAAAATAGTAGACAATAAAAAATGTACCATTAATAGAGCTTGTGACAAGCTGGATAATAAATTCAAGGGCTGAGAAATCTGTTACCTATGAGATAAAAAGAGAGACAACTAAAGGAGGAGAAAGAAGGAGAACAGGGGAAGGGGAAAGTTACGGAAGAAGGAAAAAAATGGGGGGATAAGTGAGCGGTAGGAGAAACAGTAAATTTGGAGCAGCTAACCAGGAGCTGTTCAAGAGCAAAGCCAGGTATTTTTAAGATGTTTCTTCAGAAGCCGTATAAATTTGGTAGTGTTAGCTTTCAGTATATTTTGAGGAATAACATTCCAAGTTTTGGCTAGTTTGAAGGAATACAAGGAATACAGGCAGTTCCCCATTGCTATTGTTTGACTTGGTGACTTTCATGAGCAATTTGTCTAGGTGCATTTTGGGAGGACTCAAGACCTGCTTGAAGTCATTAGGCATAAAACTGTACAGAGTATGTGTGAGGTTAAAAAAATCAACACATGCATGTTGAATAACAGAGCTCTCTGTCACTTTCTGAGATGCACTGTAATTTTTCTTCATTTTTGCTTGCTGCCTTTTAAAGGATCTGTCTGCAGTATGAATGAAATGCTGATGGCAAGGGAAACAATTCCCCTGAACAGCTGATGGGAATCCCCATATAAATTTTGCTATATGCTACAAATCTTCATATTCCAGAATGGATGAGAATACATAGTTTAAAACATTAGAATCTGTGATTACTTTAAAACAGTATTTTTATCCTTTTTTATTTTACAATAACTAGATGGGCTATATTTAGTCAGTGTGGAACACCACCTCACCCACTATACAGAAAATAACCTATCACATTTAGCTGTGCAGACAGCTTAATGCTCACTAAGCTCGTATAGCAATTTCCCTTAAAAATGTTTTCTGAAGCTCACTTATTTCGTTACTGGGTGGCAGTTAATGGTGACAAAGAAACCTCACAGGGGTTCTATTCAAACAGTTGTAGAACTATTAGGTTAATGTTGTGCGTCTATCCCTGATCAGGCAGCAATGACATAACCACAAACACCGGTTGGGGACAGAGGTTACATGGGAAGAGGCAAAATGCACCTAGAAATGGAAGATAATTTTAAATAGAAAACCAGCTCCTGCAGCATAACACTTATGACATGGAATGACAAAAAAGTATGACCACACATATGTCAATGGAATCAGATAACTGCACATGTCAGGAATATCCAATAAATGTGTTAAAAGGGTTGTTTAGGTGCAGACAGGAGATACTACAAACCAGAGGCTGGCTAGCCTAGTATTACCATATAATGTCAGGAATATCCAATAACTGTGTTAAAGGGTTGTTTAGGTGGAGGCAGGAGATACCACAAACCAGAGACTGGCTAGCCTAGTATTACCATATAAAAACATGTATACAATAATTGTAACTTACCTGCGATTTTTGCACCATACAGCAGCCCATTGCAATTAAACACAAAGCACATCTAACTATGATAGAGCTAAACTTCTTCACAGTGTGTATGTCTGGGAACAGGCACAACCTGAAAGAATCCTTCGAGGCGAAAAGCCTGAGAACACTGGTTGGGAGGTTGCCCTTGGGACAGACAATGTCATTCATTCATCATACAGAACATTCATTGACAAAAATACATGCCTGCCTTTTGGTCTGGCCTCATGGAGCAAAGAGATGAAATCCTAAAATAACCCAGGTGACCTGTGCTCAACTAGGGATATAGGAGCTGAAGTGGTCGGGTGGTGCAGAATGGGCTTGAGTGGCAAAGGCCAGTTGCCCGTCTTAGGGGAGGAAGATGGTTAAGTCCAACATATGTGCATTCCCCTACTATTGGGGGGGGGGGGGTGATTAATTTTGGAATAAGTCAGGCTGGTTCACGTTGTTGAAGAGGTGCAAACACAGCTAGGTCATGTAGGTAAACATGTGTAAGCATGCATGTCTATCCCTGACCAGCCAGCCATGGCAAGACAATAACCTACCGGTTCGAGACAGGGATTACATGGGAAGAGGCAGGGATCTTGATGGGACCAACATCTATCCTGCTCACCAGTCTTGCACCTTCCAGGGGAAACAAGTGGGGTAACAAGACCACACAATAAGAATAAATAGGGCATAGGATTCTTGCCTGGTGTGTGGATATCTGCCTTTCACTCCTGGAAAGAATGAAAGAGCTGAAAAAGCACAGGAAAAGGAACAAGTCAGTAAGTCCTATATAGGACTAAACAACCAAAGTAAGAACACCTGCTGTGACTATGTGAGGTATTACAATCTGTACCAAGAAGAATAGGACAGTGCATGTGTAACATATGCCAAGAGTTATCTGGAGTTTTGTAAATAATTTTCTGTCACTTGACTATCTCATTGACTTGTACAGATGTTTATCAATAGTGTAGTTATAACCGATTAAATGTTTATGTTTAAACAAAGATCAGCTTGTTTTATTTTCTTTGGAACCCGATATAAAAATCTACGAGTTATCAGTCAGCTCAGTTGCAGTCAGAAGTTGAAAGTTCATCATCTTGCCTAGAGGAAGTAAGCTTCTCAGCATCTCATCTTGCCTTGCTGAATTAAGTTAGCTAGGGAACAATTATTCAGACAGTCAGGAATTACAGTGAGATTAGCTAAGTATCGTTTTTCTCCATCTTCCTTAATCTGTCCAACTGTGTCATTTTTATTTCTCCTGTGATTGAAACTCTCATATTTACTGCACTTAAATATTTGATTTTCTCATGTTTTCTACTTTATAATTTAATATTAAATATTTTATACCTTTTACTGTGGCTGGTCTTTTAAAGGTTACTTTTAACATCTTGACAGTATTTGTGCTTATTCTAGTGACTCCTTGGACACACCATTTCCAGCTCTTTTGATGTTCCCTGTTTAAAATCCGCCCCTGAGCGTTTTTTTCTGGCTATACTACTCAGAAACATCTCCTCGTGGTCCTGCAGAGTGGTGCTAGCAGCAGAGAACTGAGAAAAGCGACTACTTTCCTGATCTAAGTATTTTTTTGCTGTTTTTACCTGAGACACCTTCCTTTTCTTACTTTGAACAAGTTTAAACTGCTTTATTACCTGTTTTTTGCATTGTACATTATCTGCACTTAGTTACATTTGGTCGAAAGTTTGTTGTTAAATTTAACTGTTGAGGCTACCCACTAAAGTGAGCTAGCGTGTGTAAGTGATTTATTACTGTTTTTCCTGCATTTCTGTGTACTTTCTAACCTAAAAAATATCCTTGTTTTCCCGCCTTTCTCGACTAGTTTAGACCAGTATACAGGCTTTGCTGTATTCTGGACTGTGGTGTAGTTCCTGTGTTGTCCATTGCCTTACTTGGATAGAAGGAAGTTTCTTTGCTCACCAGTGGGAGTGGGGAGCCTTGAGCAGCCTATCTGTCCCTGAAGGAGTGACCTCAGCACAAGAGCTTGTAGTAATTGGTCGTTTTGGACAATTTCCATCTCTTTTGAAGTTCCCCATTTAAAATCCGCGTTTGCGCGGCTTTGCACGATTGTGCGCATAGCGCAGCGCCGGTTAAACAGGCTTAAACTATTCCTAAGTCTGCACTTCAATTTTTCCCTTAAGAAAGCTCTACTTTCAACAAAATCAGTCTATTCGCTTTATCATAAGCCTAGCACTTGCTCCTAAAACATTTCTTTTAAGTGAAGCACCCTTAAACTAACGTAAGCACTACATCCACCTACAACCCGTGCTAATACCCACTTCCCTTCAAAGTCCTCTCTCTGACCCAGTTACATATCACCCCCTTATACTATTCTGGCATGTCGAGTGGTATATTACTGACGTCCTCTCCAGTTCAGCTGGTTAATCTGGGAATCCTGAGACAATGTTACAATTGTCTCATGTACACAGACAACCCTCTCCTCCTCCCAACAAACACAAACACATGTGAGAGATGCAACTATATAGCCAAACTGGAGGCTGAACTCTCTCAACACAGGACTAGCAAGACCAGACAGGAGGAGAAGGTAACCACACACACAACAAACCCAGTCTCACATAAACCAACCACAACTGCAAACCAAACACATAATAACACAAAGACATACTCGGAGGCTCTAATAAAAAACTTACCGAAACAACAGAGGCTCCCAAAGCAGACATACAAGAAAACACCACCTCAAAAAACATGCAACACATAGTACACAAAGTCAGTGTGCCAAACAATCACAGCTCTTAAGGCGAAACACCATGCCTGATACACTACTAATAGAGGTGGCTCTATAGTCAGACACACTGACGTCCCGCTTACCAGGCTGAACAAAGAGAGGGTAATGGTGAGCTGCCTGTCGGGAGCTAGGATCTGCCACATAACACAAGCACTCAGGTCACTCCAAAGCAAGTACAAATATGACTCTGTCATTGTCCATGACGGCGTGAATGACCTGAGACGTACCTCCTTGGACTACATGAAGAGAGACATAGAGGAGCTCTCTGATTATGTAGCCCAGGCCGGTATGACCCTGACCCTGAGCAGCATCTTGCCCTCACTAAGAATGATGCCACAATACAAAGACAAGATGATCAGCTTTAATAATTGGCTCAATTACTGGTGTCATTCTAGGGGGATCCAATGTCTGTCTGCTTGGGATGACATGCTGGACAAGCCACGCTGCTTCGCAAGGGACGGCTTGCACCTGTCACCACTGGGCTTCCGGATATTGGCTAAGGCTCTTGCCACCCCCATAGTGCCTTTTTTAGGCAAGGCTCAAAAGACAAACCCACCACCTTAGAAAACAATAAAGGAAAAAACTAAGGGTAATGCTGCTCAACGCCAGAAGTCTAAATCTCAAGATGCAGGCTCTTGAAGCACTCCTCAGTATGGAGAGCATCGATATCTGTGCAGTAACTGAAACCTGGTTCAAGGCTCCTGAGAGCACCCCAGCCCTACCAGGTTATACCTCGTATCATGCATTTCGGCCCCAAAACCTGGGCCGAACCACAAAAGGAGGGGGAGTGTCCATATTCATTAAAGACACCCACACCTCCAGGTTAGTGGCAACGCACGAAGCATCGGAGACCATCCCATGTGCAACTAACCGTAGGCAAAACTGCTATACAACTTGTAGCATGCTACAGACCACCCTCACAATCTCAGGAACTCCATTCAGCCTTCCTGAAGACACTGGAGGATATGAATGTCTCAAATACCATCATATTGGGAAACTTCAACTACCCAAACATAGACTGGGTGCATTACTCAAGCCCCAACACCCTAGCCCAAATGTTCCTGGAATTCATCAACTCAAATGCGATGGAACAACTAGTCACCCCCCCCCCACAAGGGGAAAGAATATACTTGACCTGATCATCACAAACATGGGGACAAAATGCTCAACACCGGAAGTATACCCTTCACTAGTGAGATCAGACCATAAACTAATAACCCTAGATATTTATATCCCACCTCCACCCCCAGCACAAAAGACCACAGTGAGAAACTTCTCAAAAGCCGACTTAATGGTATCCTTCAAGCCCCCTGGGCCAGTGGAAACCACATCCCACACTGCTGAATCCTTCACAAATGCTTGCTAGGGGCATCTCCAAGAATGCATGGATCATGCAATCCCAAATAAAACCAAGACCCTTTCCACCAAAGACAGGCATCCTATCTGGTGGACCCCAGCCATAAACACACTTTACAAAAAGAGAAGGAAGCTACTGCAAGACAGAGCAAAATCCCATAAAGGGAAGGCATCCCTGATCAGCACTAGCAAAAAACTACGTTCGCTAATAAAATCATCAAAGGCCAACTTCGAGAGAAAAATCGCTAAGGACACTAAAGATAATCACAAGGCCTTCTTCAGTTATGTTAGAAACCTGGGCGGAAACCCTCAGATATGCGCAGAGTTAGTTCAGAACGGCAAAAAATACACTGAACCCACAGATATTGCCAACATACTGGCAGACAGGTTCAGTGCAAATTTCTCCCCTCCCTCTCCCCCAAAAGATGAAATAAATATCTCAGCTGAATGCAACCTCCCTGAAATCTCAGATGTCCAGGTGAGAGGTGACTTCAGCAAAGCTAAAAATACAGCATCCATGGGACCTGACGGTGTCCCGGGTTGCATGCTATGTGAACTCCTAGAGGAGCTAAACCCGCACATAAGAACTCTGTTTAATCTTAGCCTTGCTACAGGATACGTCCCTGAACACTGGCGTACAGCTATAGTGGTCCCACTCCACAAAGGTGGCACCTCTACAGACCCTGGAAACTACCGCCCGATAAGCTTGACCAGCCTGGTCTGCAAAGCTATGGAAAGGATCATTATGGAACTCATAAACAAAGACATTGGGGACCTACAGACAATTGACCCTACCCAGTTCGGCTTTGTAAAGGGCAGATCCTGTCTTTTAAACCTGGTGGACTTTTTTGAAACAGTCACTAGAGCCATCGATGAAGGCAAAGCAGTTCACACAGCCTACCTGGATCTGGCAAAAGCCTTCGACACAATACCCCACTCAGGCATCATAGACAAGCTCAACAGCTTAAATGTAAACCCGTTTGTCACAAGATGGGTTGCAAACTGGCTAAAGGACAACCCACAAAGTCAGAATAGCTGGAGCTATGTCAGACTCTAAGCCAGTCACAAGTGGAGTCCCACAGGGCTCTGTCTTGGGAGCCCTCTTGTTCGGCATTTACTTCTCAGATGTGCAGGCAAACATAGGGGGGTGGTGGCTGACAAAGTTCGCAGACGACTGCAAACTAGGCACCATAGTCGACATACCAGCTGACACATGCATCCTCCAGAAGGGCCTCACAGAAACAGACGACTGGTGCCAGAGTCATGGCCTTAAACTAAATGCCAAAAAATGTATAGTCATCCCCTTTGGAAAAAACAAAGTACCCACAAATTACCACATAGGTGGTAAGTATGGAAAAAGTACCTGGGGACTTAAGTTGACAGTGACCTCTCATTTGACACCCACGTCGCCAAAGTGGTTAGAAAGACCTTCTACCTTGCCCACCTTATCATGAAGGGATTCACATCTAGATCAAAGGATGTCATTGTACCCTTATACTCCTCCCCTATCAGGCCTATGATTGAGTACAATGCCCCCATTTGGTATGTACCTCACCCGGCACCTGCAGCAGCTGGAGAGACCCCAAAAGTACCTTACCAAGAGGATCAAGGGTCTCCAGCATATGTCATATGCTGCCAGACTGAAAAAGCTCCAGCTCTATTCAGTAGCATACCGCCTGCTCAGAGGTGATCTGTGCCTTACGTACAAGGCCATGTCCAATTCAGAATTAATGGACATGCTCCACCTCAAAAAAATCCAAATCCATCAGAGCCACGAGAGCTAAAGATCTAAACCTCAGCACAAATATGAATAGGACATGCTGGAGGGACAGATTCATAACCCAGAGGCTTCCCGCACTCTGGAACAGGATACCCATCCATGTTAGGCAGAGCCCCTCACTGACTCTCTTCAAGAGAAATCTGGACGAATGGATGGGTTATCGTAGGTATGATAGAGTGAAACAATGTTTGCTGAGCGGTTATAATTTAACACCTGAAACTTACAGAAAAAAAGTTTCATGAACACAGATGCAAGGTAGATGAAAGTGTATGTGATTCTATTGCTGAGTTAAGGCTGAGTTGGGCTTCAGGTCACCACTTTTAAAAGACTGCCAAGACCTTTTGCTGACTGAACAAGCTCTTAATATTTTGCTTGAGGACATGAGAATCTGGTTGGCAGACCAACAGTGTAACTCTGCAGATGAGATGGGGAGAAAATGGGGTCTCTACTTAGCAAGCAGGGCATTGCTGCACAAGAAGGGGATACCCAGTGCTGCACATGGATAGAAGGGAACCCATGGTGGGCAGCCTAAACCACTTCAACAGAGTCCACCAGTAACAGGGGAAGCCATCAGTTCAGGTACACAGCCAGGATTAGGGGTTAGATGTTTTAAATGTAACCAGAGGGGCCATGTAGCATACAAATATCCACTGAAGCAAGGTGGGGAACAAAAGGTGAGGGTGCCAGCAAGTGGGAATAACAGTGTGACAGTAGTAAGTTGTATGGAGACAACATGTGTACCAAACTATCACTGGAGTTTGTATCCTATCTTAGTGGATGGAACACTGGTCACTGCTAAAGAGAGAGACAGCCTCTTGACACAACCATTGTGAATATTCCAGTGGTTAAAGAGGAGCAGTACTTTGCTTGGGCAGTCCACTCCAATCAGAGCTGTAGATGAAATCCCATTCCAAATACCTTTGACCATGGTTTGTCCTGAGTTGGAGGGTGAAAAAGGAAGCCAGCAGGTAGCTGTGTTTGAGGATATTCCTGCAGATGTCTTGTCAAGGAATGATTTGGATAATACAGTACCTTGTGTGCATGCAGTTACATGCAGTCAGGCATGTAAGTCTGGTAGGCTGCAGGAGACTCAGACAGACCCCACACCTGAATCTGGGGCTGGTGATGTGGCTATTTCAGGGAGGGAGCTACCTGTGGCAGTGAGCCTGAAAGTGAGCCACAGCTGCTGATAGTGATGTTTCCATGGACAGGGTGACTGCAAGGACAGAGGTGAGTGGTCATACCCAGGCTGACAGGGAGGCATTGCTGTCAGAAGATACTAGGCTTCCTGCGGAAGGGGAGCTGGGAGGGGTCATGAAATTACAATTGAGAGAGGTTCATCTTTCAGACCCTACCTTACGAGGCTTGAGGGAGGCAGATGAGGAAGCACCTGATGCTCAAGGAAAAGGGGAGTCTGTATACTGAAACATAGGGCTTATGTACAGAGAGTGGACCCCTAAGGGTGGGCTAGAGGATGAGGCACTATAGCAGTTGGTAGTGCCCAGAGCCTACTATCTGGCACTTCCAGCCATAGCCCATGATATTCCCTTTGTAGGTCATATGGGCATAAAGTACACCAAGAGATGTAGTATGCAAAACTTTTGTTGGTCTGGGATTGCAAAGGATGTAACAGGGTACTGCAGGACCTGTGAGCAGTGCCAAAAGGTTGGCAAGTCAGGTGACAAGGCAATGTTCTGTTGATGCCTTTGCCTGTGACTGAGAAGCCATTTCAGAGAGTAGCTATGGCTATTGTGGGGCCTCTGAGCACCCAAGTTCCACAGTGAAGAAGCATATCCTGGTAGTAGATTATGCTACTAGACACCCTGAGGCGGTGGCTTTGTCCTCCATTGAGGCACAGAAGGTGGCAAATGCTTTGTTAGAGATTTTCATCAGGGTAGGTTTCTTGAGAGAAATAATAACTGACTGAGGTGCCAATTTCATATCAGACCTGGCTGCTTGTCTGTGGAAGTGTTGTGGGGTGAAGCAACTAAAGACCATCCCCTACCACCCCAGACTAATGGTCTTGTGGAGAGGTTGAACTTTACACCAAAGACCATGCTACAGGTATTTGCAGACAAGTTTAGGAAAGAGAGTGGGACAAATATTTGCTCCATCTACCATTTGCATACAGAGAGGTACCCCAGGAATCCACATGTTTTTCACCTTTTGTGTTGCTGTATGGGCATGGGGTGAGAGGGCCTTTATATTGGACTCGTGATGAGCGGGAGGATGAGTGTGACTCCCACAAGGAGTCTGTTGTGGCATATGCCCTAAACCTCAGGACAAGGCTTAGGAAGCTCATGGGCTTGGCCCAGGAGAACTTGGCATGAGCTCAACAGCAGAAAAATGTCTGGTATGACAGAATGGCTCGAGTCCAACAAATTGCTGTGGACAGTAGGTTATGGTGCTCATTCCTGTCAGTCACAACAAGCTGCTAGCAGCTTGGGAATGACCCTTCAAAGTTGTAAGGAAGGTCAGTAATGTCAATTAATGGTAAACTTGCTAGGCAGGAGGCAGGGGCACAAACTGTACTTTGTTAACATAATGACGCCTCAACATCTCAGGGAGGTCCTGGGCAGACTGCAAAGGCCAGGCTTCACCATTAAAATGCAACAACTATAGTCCAAATATGGAAATGAAAATAAAAATGCAGATGTGTGTGGCACTGAAAGCAACCAGGCAGTAAAAAACACTGTTTTTTACTGTCTGTTGCTTTATTTAAGTGCCACAAATATCTGCATTTTGTTTTCAATTCCATATTTGGACTATAGTTGTTGCACTTGTTTGGAGTGTGGAGGTTCTGTCATGGTTTGTTTTCTAAGGCTTCACCATTAAACCCAGTGTCAGGTTGGTATGGCAGAGGTCTCCTACCTGGGACATATAGTGGTGTGTGGTAAGATTAGGCCAGAACCTGCCAAAGTGTGAGCCAGTCAAACGTGGCCTGTCCCAGTTATCATAAGGCAGGTGAGGGCATTCTTGGGGACAGAGGGGTACTATAGAAAGTTTGTTCCCAATTATAGTAAAACAGCTGCACCCCTTACAGATCTTGCAAGGAAAAAAAAAACAGATAAGGTAGTGTGGACCCCAGCCTGCAAGCAGGCATTACAAAAGCTTAAAGCGACTTTGGGAGGAACTCCTGTGCTAGCCAGTCCAGATTACAGCAATGCCAATGCAGGAGGTCTCTCAAGACAGGGTACAGGTTAATGTGTTCATGGACAGGTCCAATTCTCTCAAGCAATGTTTTTCCAGGGTGACTTGAAAAACTAGCTTGATTCTTCAAAGGGGAGGAGAGATGAGACAATGTGTAGCATTGCCGGCATAGTTAGCCGAGTTTTGTAAATAGTTTTGTAAATAATTTTCTGTCATTTGACTGTCACACTGACTTGTACAGATGCTTATGTTAAAAATGTATCAACAGTGTTATTATAACCGATTAAATGTTTGTTTAAGCAAAAAATTCTATAGTTTCAAATACTGTAATAAATCTTAGAAAAGCTCTGAGTCTGTACTCTACCAGAGTCATATGATCAAATGTGACACCATTCTGTAATCAGCGTTGAGGGGATGGAACTCAAAGATCAGCATGTTTTGTTTTCTTTGGAACTTAATATAAAAATGTACGACAGTATCACAGTCATTTCAGTTGTAGTCAATTAGAAGTTGGAAGATCATCATCTTGCCTAGTGGAAGTAAGCTTCTCAGCATCTCATCTTCCCTTGCTGAATTAATTAGCCAAGTATTGTTTTTATCTGCTTGAATCTGTCCACCTATGTTATTTTTATTTCTCCTGTGATTGAAACTCTGATATGTATTGTCCTTAAATATTTAATTTTCTCATGTTTTCTACTTTAATATGTATTATTAAATATTTTTATACCTTTATTGTGCCTGGTCTTTTAGACATTATAACATCTTGAGAGTACTTGTGCTTATTCTAGTGACACCCTGGCCACTCAGAAAAGCCTTGCTGCTTGGGTTACACTCTACCATTTGTGTTATTATTGATTTTACTCAGTATAATTGGATACCCTTGTAAGAGCCTGACAGTGACTGGCTGGTGGCAGCATCACTACCTTATTGTCCGGGCATAAGGGGGCACAGCTAGTAAATCTGTGCCAGGCTTTCCCAGATGTGTGTGTGTGTGTGTGTGTGTGTGTGTGTGTAAATCAAATACTCAGGAGTGGACGTGTTATTCACTTGGAACTGCTTTTGGAGGAAACTGTGCTTGATGCAGAGAGCTGCATTTGAAAATACTGAGTAAATCCATCCCTGTTTTGTGACCCGTCTCTCACTTGTGTCAGTGGCGAGGATTGAGGTCCCATGATTACTGGCCAGCAGTCATACCTGCCTCCAAGATGTTCAGGCAACTCATTTTTAATGTGGTTTCATCTTAGGATAGCAAGCATCAGCTCAGCTGACAATATATTTTTTCCTGGAACACATTATACACCTCTTGCTATGTTTTTATGGCGCAGTGGTAGCATTGTCACCTCACAGCAAGAGGTTTTCTGGTTCAATTCTCGGCTGAGGTATCTTCTGTGCAGAGTCTGCATGTCCTCCCTGCATTTGTGTGGGTTTCCTCCGGGTGCTGTGGTTTCCTCCCACGTTACAAAGACATGCTTCTGGAGCATTTCTCCCCAGGCCGCCTCTGAAAATTTGCTTCGTTCCAAGTCCGACTTTCCCGGTCAACAAATGTTAAATAAATAAATACATAAATAAAATTATTATTATTATTCAATGGGTTTGTAAAACCAAAGTACTAGAATTCTGACTTAAAGAAGAACTGTACCCAAAAATTGAACCCCTCCCCATTTTTTTTTAGCATATCTTGACCTTTTCTGCATTACTAACATCTACGTTCATAGGTTCATAGAAGGTTACTAGGCTAACTGTCATAGAGCCTTTACAAGCCTAGCCATATTTATCCCCAAGATGCCCCAGTTGTCAGTGGTTAGGTGAGTGAAGTTCGCACAGATAAGAGTCTATGGTAGTTAATACTGACTTCCTCTCAACAGTAGAGGCATGGGCACCACCCCAGGAGTGAATCTGCAATCATCCATCCATTGATCCAGGCTGCATTTGAAGAGGGTCATAGAGAGGCTCTGTTTCATGTGAATTAGAAGCTTGTTCCAGAGAAGTGGCACTCTCTGAGAGATGAATCTGTCTCTCCAGCATTACCTGTTCATGTCAGAGGCTAGGTTAATATCTCTAGAGCTACTGACCCTTGTGCAATTTGATTTATGAATGTGTAGCATTTCCATCTTGGCTTGGTCAGAGACCGTCCTGTAAGGCAGGCACAGATCACCCCTTAGTAACCTGTAGGAGACAAACTACAATGACAAGACTTTCAGTCTTTCTGCGTAAACTTGTTTTGTGTACCCTGTAATTGCTTGGCGAAAAACATCTGTGGTCTCTCCAGCAGTTGCAGGTGTCTGGTGAGGTACATGCAAAAGGGAGCACTGTACTCAATTATTGGTCTGATGAGGGCCAAATATAACGGAATTACAAACACCCTTAGATCTAGATGTGCTGCCTTAACTTGTAAGATGTGCCACATAAAAGGATTTCCTTACTACTATGGATACATGATGGTCAAAGTTCAGATGGCTATCAACCCGAGTACCCAGATCACGTATCACTGGGTCTTTACTTAATGGGGTGCCATCTATAATGCAATTATCAGGGATGTTAGCTTTCCCAAAGGGAATAATAATGCATTTTTTTGCATTTACCTTTAATACGTAGCTTTGACACCAATCATTTGTCTGCGTTAACCCTGCTTGCAGTATATTAACATCATTGCAGAACTCAATGATTGCTCCCAATTTGCAACAGTCAGCATATTTGATCAGCCACAGGCCACCCAAGTTTGCCTGGACTTCTGAGAAATAAATTCAAAACAATTAAGGTGCCCAGCACAGAACCCTGTGGTATGCCACTGGTGACTGGTCTTTTGCTAGAGGTGAAGTCACCCACTTTGACAGTATGTGTCCTGCTACTGAGCCAGTTAGCTAACCATCTGGTAATGAAGGGGCTAAATCCCAAATGGGAGAATTTCTCTATAATACCCGAGCAGAGGGACTGTGTCAAATGCTTTGGCTAGATCGAAACAGGCAGTATGCATTGCCTCTCCCTCATCCAGGGCCTTGATGACTTTCTCAAAGATGTCAACCATATTTAAAAGGCATGATCTACCTTTTAACGAGTCCAAACTGGGTTTGGTCCAGAGTTTGGAGATTACCTATATTCTTGTTAACAAGATCCATAATGACTCTTTCCATGGCCTTACACATGAGGCTAGTCAAGTTTATGGGCCTATAATTCCCAGGGTCAGTTGATGGTCCCTCTTTGTGCAAAAGGATTACTGTTGCCGTCCTCCATTCCACTGGAATACAGCCAGTTTGCAGGCTGTGGTTAAAAAGGGATTCAAGTGGGTCTGCTTGGTAGTTGTTTTAAAGGCAAGTTAGTATGTTGTCTGGTCCCACTGATGTTGTGTTTTTGGCCTTGGAGAGCACAGAGATAACCTGCTGTCTTGAGACAACAGGCTGAGGAATGGTGGCAGGTATACTTAGGGGGAATGAATAGAGGGGACAGAGGGGTGAAGTTTGCTACAAATCTGTCAGCAGGTTGGCTATTATGTCCAGTTGAGTATGGGTGTTGCCCTCCACAACCAGTTCAACAAATAGCTGGGTATTCCCTTTTAGATTTCAGACTTAGTTAAAGAATGCCTTGTGATTATCCTTAGCTAGAGAGGCTATTTTTACTTCATAATTAGCTTTGAAGGACTTTACAAGATCTCTGATTTGTTTGTTTAAGCTAGAGAGGGATTTCTTCATCTGCTGAGCCACTTCCCTCATGTTCTTGAACATTACTTTCTTTTTCTTGTTGCATAGCCTGTTTATACTAGGGGTCCACCAGGCTGGCTTGTTTTTTGGCAAGACTTGGTTTTAATCCTTACTCTGCATACAAAACCTTATATTTACTCAACTTGCTTTTTAAACCAACACATACAACTTATTCTACTTTTTTAAAATTCTCCTTTTTGTTTATAGTACTGTTTTATCTATCAACAATATATATCTATGTAGCTTACGTATTTTAACTACCCACATTCTCTCTGCTATTTTTATTGAAATGTATCTGTATTGCTATTTTTATTGATCGTATTCTTTGGAGCTTTTCTCCACGGTCCTCCGCTGAGAAAGGGCAACAGCTCAGCCAGACACCCCCAGTCAACAAATGTAAAATACATAAATAAAATAATCCGGTCAGGTACAGCCAATTCTATACAACTGCTTAAGTGGTTATAAAGGTCATTGGTGCACACCTCTGCATAGGAGTCCATGTTATCTGTGTTCGAGGGTGCTTTGAAACTTCTTATACCACCACTTAGTAGGAAGTAATTAGCTTTTGAAAAATTCTTAAGCGTTTTTGAACTCGATGAGGTATCTGGTCTTATAATTATAACAAATGACACTGATTTATGGTCCGATCTTTCCAGAGATGACATCACACAGGGAGAGTGCAATGCTCTCCCATGTTAGTGAGCACTATGTCCACTATGCCGTACGTGGCTGCTCTTATTTTCTAATTTATTCTGTAAAAGAGCTTGAAAGGGAGCTGCCATGGGTAGCATGACTTTGTTTTACAGTCAATGCCTTCGCCTCCCTGATGATATCTTACGAGGGGATGTGAGAAATTCCTATGATGAATGGATCATTTACTGTGCTGCTCGCTCTTAACAGCTTAGAAGAATACTGTAACTGCCTACTTTTGACTGTCAACATCAATCCGTATTATTCATTACTTTGCTTCCTCTGATTTTCTATTAGATGTCATCTCTGCCACATTTTAAGGAAAGCTTGAATGACGGGCTTGAAAATGTAGCAGAGTTGACTGTTCTTTCTGAAGTATTAACTAGTAGTTCATATGAGAGAATCTGACCCCTATGATTAATAGGTGCTACTTGAGCTGAGCTGGTTTGTGTTGCAGTCACAAATTTTAAGAATGTAGCTAGAATCAGCGTCTTTGATGCTAATCCTCCTTCCTCAACAAAACACTGTATACAATATAAAAATGCTATAACAAAATACCAAAAAAAACATGAGCTTTACAGAAAATACATTGTAGAAAAAAATGCAAAATCAAATACTGACAGAAAATCAGAAGAGTGAGATGAAAATATTTTTCTAATACATTTCAAGTGTACCTCGGCATGAGGAATAAACCTCATTTGGGGTCTTAAAAAGTTCATGTTCCTCAAAGTTCCACAATGAAAGGGTCTGCCACACATCCAGTGTTAGGAATATTTTAACTGCCATTCATGGTAAATAGAAATTAATTGTATTAATTCATTAAAAGATCTTTTTTATCAGTAAAACCAACATATTTTAGCCATCATATGACCTTCCTAGTTGAAGTTGTTAATAACCCGTTAGTATGTGTTCCACATTTTGCTCATTTGTTCCCCATTATGAGGGCTAGTGTTCCTCATTTTGGAGATGGGAGGTTGAGAGCTATGATTTCTCTCTCTGTGCCCCTTGGAGTTTGATTAAAGGGAAAAACAACACATTCATAGTAAGAAAAGGGCATCAAATTAAGTGTGGGTTGTGTTTTCTTGTTCATCTGCAACTGAAAACTAAGCCTGAAATACTTTCTTTTGTTCAGACTTTAAGCGTGAAATACTTACTTTTGTTCAGACTCCAGGTTATATTATTTATGTGATGTGTGATGCAGGCAATCTGATAAGGTACATTTAAATGCCATTAAGAGCCATTGTTTTCTTAATGGTTCTGTGGCTGGAATAAGTGATCTAACCCAATTACTCTGCCACTCTTAGCAGTCTTTGTGATGTAACAGATGAGGTAAACGTAGGAAAGAAAGGCAAACAGAACCAAGTTCAGACATTAAACAAATGCAATAATTATAGAATTATGCTTTATCTGTATGTGATGCGTTTAGTATTGAATTACAGGGAAGGAAAATCACTTTTGGGAATAAAAAGCTTGACATCTGGGTGGAGTTCTCCTTTAACAACTCCATTAAATCTCACACACGTAGTGGGAAGAACATCCAGCAATGTAAGAGCAAGCACTGTAACAATATAGTTAAACAAACAGCAAAAAGTCAAAATGTACTTTAAAGCAGTCTACAAACTCACTCATAGTCCAGCTTCGTAAATAAATAAACTGTAGCACATACTTCATTAATTTCAGTTTTCAAATACTTTTACGATGCCCTGAGTATCAAAACATTTTTAAAGCACTGAACCCAAGAAACAAACGAAAACTTATATACTTTACTTTTTTTTTCTTTCCTTTTAAGGAGACAGTAATATTATCCAATACATGATCCGTACTTAATCAATCCAATGGTATACATAATAAAAGTATTAGTCTTTGAATACACTGCTGCACAAGCACTGTGTGGAAAGAAAAAGACACAAGCTTACTGATATCTTTGTTACATACAAAAAAATAAACAGTGAAGATAAAGGTCTTTTAAACAAACTGAAGATGTAAAAAAAAATGCATCACATAATGACGAGGAGTGGGTAATCATCTAATTACTCTGGCAACATTTGTAATATTAGATGTAGTTCTCTTTACTGTGGCAAAATATTGAATTACTTCCGTTATTATGTAAGGCTTAATTATTTGTAGTTATTAAAATAGACAGGTGTTTCATATGATAATGTCAGGTTTAAGACAGATGCCTAACATGACAGTATCACTGATGGACTCTGTCCAGGACTAACTAGCTGGCAGCCAATCTCTTAGGTCATACTACTTGTACAAGTAAGTGACTATACAACTTATGCAGATCATTGTGCAGATTTTTCACATTTCTGCTTCTTCTTTTTCATTCACTCCAATAAACTCTTTGCCCAACATTTATAATGCTTTTCTCAAACACTGGAGCCTATTCTTAGGAACCCAATTTATCACAGTGTCTAAAAATAAGAAAGCAGGGAATTACATTTAACATACAGTGCAGGTGGCATCCTGTAAATATTTTGGTGCTGCTGCATAATTTCTGACCTAACAGCTGGGATATTATGGGACCAAATTAGATTTGTAATAAATACAATGTCTAACTTATTGTTTGCTAATTGTTGGCAGGATTATTTATTTTTTAAATTATATATTTTCCTTAAGTTCTGTCTTTTTTTTTTTTTTACTGTTGACAGTCATAACTACAAATGGGCAATACTGATCCAAGTCATTTACGTAAAAAGTAAATAAATATACTTATTTCATCTTGAAATTAAACTATACTCTACATAATGTTACTAAGTTACAGTTAAATTACTAAAACATCTCAAAATAGTGTAATGTTCAATGGTTTGTGCACAGGATAGACACCATGCAAACAATAATGTTTGAAAGGATGTTAATGTGTAATTAACTCATGCCCAGGGGTGTTAATTACACATTAACACACACCCTGGAGGGCATTATTGTGCTTAGAGAATGAGCGCTCTGTAAAATTGTTGTGTTTTACTTGCTTATTTATTTTTTTTTAATATTTTTAATGTAAAATAGCGCCTCTGCCTAATGTTTCAAACTTGCTGTAGTATATGTTAATTGTGTGGAGAAAGCATTTTACATCAAACATATATAAAAAATAATAAGCAAGTAAAACACAACAATTTTACATAGAGTCCATTCTCTCTCTCATACACACATGCAGTCTCTTCTGCTCACACACACACAATCAGTCTCAACCTTTTCCTATGAGTCTCTGCTGCTTTCATACATGCATTCAGTCACACAAGACCGCTCTTGCTTTCTCTCATACACGTACGTACACACACAAACACACACACACACTCCCTTTTTTTTGTTGTTTTACATTTTATGCTCGCTAAACAGTGGAACTTTTTTGCAGCCTGAGCTCCAGGGCAGCTTGATATGCTGGCGTGAAGCGGTGGACTTGTTTGTCATCAGGCATTACTTGTACATTAATACACTGCTGGAGAACATTCATTCTCCAATCAGGGTGTTGATGTACAGTTTGCCCATTCTCTAAATATTGTTAAACCATATGCTTTCTGTACCAGCGGTTTGACTTTCTCGGTCTCTGTGCACTATGTGACCCTGAGCAAGTTACTTAACTAGACAGTTAGTAACGAATTTAGTTAAGTTAGACTAAGTTAAGTTAGTACCTAACTAGACTCCTGGCTGAGCCTAAAAAAGTTCCCTGCAGATCAATACTCTCCAACTGTTAACAGATGCAAATAAATGAAGACAACTGATTTTGTAAAACAATAACATAATAGTGAGAAAGTTTTGTAAGTACTCGTTTTCACTTCTGCTCCTCTTACAGTTACTAAGAACATGTAAATGAAACTAATATATATATATAAGGCTTTAGTAGTTTTTTTCTTTATAGAAAAAAATATTCATTGTCCCCCTTCATATAGATAAGGAACCTCATCTGATATAACCAATTTTAGACCAATCACCATATTACCCCCTTTGTCTAAAATTCTGGAGAAGTGCATTCACAAGCACCTTCTTCAACATTCATGAAAAGCTCCTGACGCCCACACAGCATGTTTTTAGCCCTGCCCATTGCAATACCACTGCCATATTAACTTCACAGATATTATTAACAAAGCCAGACACAAAGGCAAA
Organism: Protopterus annectens; assembly: GCF_019279795.1. Lineage (NCBI taxonomy): Eukaryota > Metazoa > Chordata > Ceratodontiformes > Protopteridae > Protopterus > Protopterus annectens. The sequence goes on along the minus strand of NC_056730.1, from coordinate 401,526,475 downwards.
CTTGTTTCCTCTGTATTCCTTGATCTTTCTACAGCTTTTGATCTAGTAGTCTCGCACCAAAAGCTCCTCTACAAACTGTCTTCCCTCGGGCTATCACAACCCTACTCCAATTGTTTAACAACTACTTAACTGACGGATACCAGTATGTTAAATTACATTCCACTTTTTCTTCCTTTCTTCCTTCTTGTTAGTACAGGTATGCCACAGGGCTCCACTCTTGGCCCTCTACTCTAATATATTCACTAACAACTTTCATAAATCCCCTCAGCATGCTTCCCTCATACAATACACTGATGATTCAACCCTAACATGAATTACATCCTCAGAGAATTACTCAAGAAACCTTTAACTCTGTTGAAAGTAGGCTATAGGATAATCACCTGCTAATAAATGCCAAAAAAACTAAAATTATCTTTCTTTTCCAAAATCCAATCTCCATGAAAAAAAACCTAAAATTTCAATAACATGGCTGAAATTACCCCACAAAGAACTTGGCATGACATGACAATCAACAACAATCAAATTCAATTTACGTACTTACAACAGCATCAAGAAAATCATAAAAAATAGGCACCCTACATACAGTAAAGACATTTTTTTTACACACTCTGCCAGGGTAACTCTAGCTACCAATTACCTCAACCTCTCTCTTACATAAAGACCTTATCACGATCAACCTACAAGACTCACTTAATTCTAAGCTTGAAAAGAGCTATAACAAAGTTGCCAGATTTGTTTGCAACAAACCCTACCACAACCACTACTATTTAGCACTGCAAACATTTAAATGGCTAAAGCTTCTTCACCAGGTATCTCATACTCAGCGCATCTTAACCCATAAAATCATACATATCCCATTTGCCCGCCCAGTAATTAGACCTCTGCTCCAACTGCCTATCAACTATAAACCACAAGGGGCTGAAGGAGTCAGTCTCTATTCCTATAATGTAGCTAAAACTTGGAATAAAATTTCTATATCAATCAAGTCTACCACACACCTTCGTATTTCAAGCAATTACTAAAACACCTCCTCTATGCCTCCTGGCTTTCTCCCTGCGCTTCATCTGGGACATAGCTATCTTAACATCCTTCATCACACCTTTCTTATATCTCCCCTTAAAGCATTAAATCACCTAGCTTGCTTATCCCCTTCTAATACCTCACTCTTTTATATTTCTTAAATTACCCTACCTATCTTACACACCACTCTTCTGTCTGTAAAGTGTCAGTACAAAGCTTGTAAATTAAATGTTTGTGAATATCAGGGGATTCCAAGATGATGGTCATCCTGTGAACACTTTTTCCATGAGGCTCCTATCTAAAATAACTATGAGCTTTAAACCATTCTTTCACAACCTAAAGCCAGATCCTAGCTTTTCTCATTTCTGCAATACATTTTCATCGATTTTGAGGTCTCCTGGCTATATTCTGTGAGCATATATTTCACTATTAAATCTCAAGAATTCCCCAGAGCTACTTTTAAGTGTATTTTCGAGGCCTGAATGGGCACAACACAAGCTGGAGGTAAATATAAGCTGTTTCCACTGCCAAACTATGTCGAAGGAATCCGATACCATAGAGACACAAACCAGCAAAACTAAACTGTCTGCAATAGCTTCCCCTGAAAATGAAATAATTTCTAAAAGACAGAAAATTAAACAATTAGATGCTTCAAAATCCAGTGCTAAACAAAAGTTGGAGGCCAACATCCACATGGAGGATTTGAAGGAAACCTTGTTACCATTGCAGCTATCTGTTCAAGATTTCTCTGCGCAGCTTTCAGGTTTTGGCAATAAATTGAATCGGGCTATGGAACGTATGAACAGATTGAACAAACTACCAAAAATAATGAGATGCAGATTACACTACTAAATAAGCACCAAAAATACCACTCTAACTGAAATCCAACAAAAACTTCTTGATTTAGAAGCCAGGAGCAGAAGGAATAATGTTATAGTAAGAGGTCTACATGAAATATGCCAACAATCAACTAACTGAGACCTTGCTTCAATTTCTTAATTTTATTTTAAAATCTAGTGTGCATGACAACAGCATTATAACTGAGAGAGCACATCGAGCTTTACGTACCAGACAACTGTCTAATGTTCCGAGACAAATCTACATCAAACTGCTAAATTTTCAGGATGTCCAGAGAATCCTTTCGGAGGCTAGAAAACAGAAACTAATCTCCTGGAATGGTCATAAAATAACTGTCGCAGGATCTCCCAATGGCCATTAAAGAAAGGCACCACAAACTCTTCCCTTTCTGCGCTGATCTCATTAAAAGAAATGTTAAATTCCAAATACGGTATCAGCTTTACATATAATGATAATAAATATACTGCTGACTCACTTAAAGATGCTAAAGCCATCTTTTTGACATGTTTTGGAAAGGCCCCGGAAGCTTAACTCTTTCGTGAGAAGGTAATGCTCTGCTTTTCTCACCGGAGGTTGTCACTAACCTCATAGACTATTTCTGATGCCAAAATAGCCCTTTTTTGTAGAATGCTGAAGATTTAAATCTTTTCATTTATAAAAAAAACCGAACCGCATCCAACGGTCCTGGAAGTGCACGCCAGACAGGAAGTACCCCCTCTAGGAACATATCTGCTGGCTTTCGTGTAGGGTAGGATAGCTTCTATGATACAACCGCTTGCTTCCAGCTATAGGTCTGCTTATGGACTGTAACTACTGTTTTAAACGATTGTCTGCATGATCCAAACAAAGAAATTTGATTTTCAAATGGCTACAGTGTGATCGCTGGCGCTCTGGATTTAAGGATTGCAGCCTACACAAAGGCAGACTTTGAACTGGTGCTTTGGATTGAGCAAAGTGAGTTCCCTATTAACACCTGGAAGGTACTTTGGGTAGGGAACCCACGCCTTCTGCTAAGGAACTACAATTACAATCAGATATTTAAAACAAATGACTGTCAAGAGATATCTATAAGGACGTTAGCACATAAATATGTCAAGCCTAATTTCTGTTTGTATGTAGGTAGAAACCTTCATGTTTTGTGGTTACTAAAAAAAATACATAACTATTTAACATGCTGCACAAATGGTACATAAGGAAGAATCAGTACTCCTACATGTAAGGACATTTTATATATATATATTTATATATATATATAAAAAAAATGTAGTGCAGATGCTGCTTCCATTTTTATTTTACCACAAGGGGCTCTAGCAATGTTGCTGTGGGGCATATTGGTATCTAGGTAATTATTAATCAGGTTGCAGCCTTTTTGAATTTTAGCCCTATGTGTGGTAGCACTAGCATTCAGCAGTATTGCAGCTTTTTTGTTTAGATATAATCATATCTTATTTTCAAGGTAAGAGTTCATGGTCTGGCACACCAGGTATACATGATTATATGCACGCACATTCATTTATACGGAACTTTTGGGTCTTATGCTTACGTAAATGTGTTCTGTATTAAAACAAAGAGAATATTTATCCTAATCTGATGCTTCTGTTCCCGTAGTTTGTTAGGCTAATTCTGAAGGGTTAGATAAGCATTATTTAAACTATTTTTGAATGCTTTCTGGGGCTAGGAAACTTTTAGATCAAGCTTGCTCAATGTATTGCTTATATCATATATTCTAATACAGAAAATCATTTTGTTATATTATATATCTGTTTCCACATCTCTGACATATAATTGTAAATATGTCTCCGGTTATAGTGCTTTTTCTTTTCAGCAGCTATTGTAGTGTCATTAACTGGAATATAGCTGAATTATCTGTACTCACTGATTTAATGTGATGGTTGTTTTAGCACCATACCTATTTGAATTCCTTCTTTTAGGAGAGAATAGCCATATTGGTAGAAGGGTAAAAGGGTTTGAAATATTGGTGATTACTTTACTCGGTACTTGCGTATTATCGCAACCACATTCTGAACAGAAGCGGCTCATTTCCAAGCCATGCTCTGTCAGGAATGTGTCATATATAGGTCGCCAAGTTTTTGAAAATAAGTTGACAAGTAAAAGTTGAGAAATTACTTGTTTTCTTCAGAAAAGTAAAGTAGTCAGTGCCTGTCATATGTTTCAAGTGCCCGCAATTTTGCATTTACTGTAGTTATTACTATTTAGAGAATGCATACTGAAACAAAACAAATTGTTATGCTCATTTTGTAAGTGAACTACTATCATCTTTACAAATCGTCCTTTTATTTTAACTGCACATATATACCTGAAACTCCTTGAGCCAAACCACCCCAAAGTGAGAAATTACTTAATTTTTTTCAGACAAGTAAACTAAGGCCCACCTGTCAAAAAATTCAAGTCTCCGGGATTTTGCATGTAAGCATTGGTCTTCAGAGAATGCCTGCCGAAACAAAACACGTTGTTTTATTCACCTTGTAAGTGAACTAGTTTAATATTTCCACATCATCTAAGTGCACCTATATAAGTGAAACTCCTTGAGCCAAGCCACCCCATTTCAGGGACTACCCCTCGGCTTTTCTCTTTTTCTTTTTGGAGATGGGTGAATGTGTACAGCTTACACCTATGGGCCATGGGTCCACACATGGAAATGCCCCCGGATATCCGTTGAAGAAACATTTTAACGAAATACATTTTCACTGCTATCCTTGTAACATCTGTCTTGAAATGTTTTCTAAAATACATTTGAATGTATTTGGCCCAGAAAAAATGTACTGCTCATGATGAAACTGGCCTGTGAACACATACTTGAAATGTGGTTGCGATAATACGCAAGTACCCTTTACTCTTAGGTTAGACAATCCCTCAGTATGATACTCATACCAATATTTCGGCTTGTATAACTGTATTTTATCACATTCTTCCTTCTATTTGGGGTAAGTGGATAGGCACAGCGTTGTTGTTGGAAGAGTGTTATAGGGCCACTGTAAATATGCTCCCTTATGTATTTTTATCTCCTATTTCTGTTTTTAATATGCTTTTTCCTTTGGAACCTTGTAATCCAAAACTATCACATTTCCTTAACAGAAACTGCTGCTCTATTTAAGCTCTAGTTGGGAATGTGGATCATAGACTCCTGGAATGTGAGGGGGTTGCAGGATACAGATAAGAGAAATTTACTAATGCATCTAATTTTCAAATCTGAGGCACACACATGTTTTTTGTAGGAGACACACATGCTGAGTGAGGACTGGAAGGGAATCTCAAATAAAAAATGGATTAAAGAAATAATTACAGCTGGGGACAACTCAAAGTCAAAGGGGGTAGCCATTATTATAAAAATTGCTTCAGATAACAATCCTAAACCAATTCTCGGATGAGAAGGGTAGATGGTGTTATTTTATAACTACTAATCCTATTAATAAGAAACAAACCCTTTTACTCACTGTTTATAGTCCCTGTCAGAGGCAGCAGGATTTTATCGCACAAATCCATAACATCTTGCGAAACTTTCCTGACCATGAACTTATATTGGGTGGTGACTGGATCTCGGTCATTAATCCGGGGATTAATTGTACTAGTAACTCCTTATTCCAAAATTTGCAAGCATCAATTGCCTTAGGTGAACTAATGACTGACTTATGCCTGATTGACCCGATCTCTTTTGGTGAAGGGCAGGAGAGGAAAGGTATTTATACTTACTTTTCTAAATGTCACAATACCTGGTCTAGAATAGATTTCCTTATTTCGGAATCACTGGTGGAAGGAGATATTAAATACCAGGCAGAACCAAGACATTTCTCGGATCATTCTAAAATTACTTTAAAACAACTTTCACCCAATAAGTTAAAAGGGTGAAAAGCTCTAACTGGTCTTTGAATAACAATCTATTATATAATTCAGAGATTGTTCGGGAAGTGTCTAGCATTTTAGCACAGCTAAACAGTAGCACTGAGGATATAGACATTTCTTATGACATTCAATGGGCAGCTTGTAAAACGCAGATTAGGGGAATCCTTATTCAGAAAGCTTCCTATCTTAAAAAGTTGCATCAGAAAAAGAAAGAAAATTATTAGCAGACTTATTAGACCCAGAAGAGAAGTACCAAGATAAATCTGATCCTAATACTGAAAGCATGATTAAAAATACTCAGAGACAATTATATGAATTGCATCAGCAAAATTGCTCTATATATGAGTCGAAATGTACAGCTAAATACTCGGAGTGGGCACAATTACCTTCCAAAGCCTTAGCAAGTATTATTGCAAATAAACAGGAAACAGGTAGAATTTCACTTCTTCACTATCAGGATAAGATATTTAAAACAGACATTCAAATACTTGAGATATTTCACCTGATCTACTCTGAATTATACAGCATGATGACTAACAACCCTCTGCTGATGACATAACAGAATCTTTTGATAAAATAACATTCCCTAAATTAAGTAAACAGAATGTGGAATACCTAGATGCCCCCCTTTGCTTGCTTTGCAAGAAGTGACTGATGCCATAGGAAGACTGATGAAAGGGAAAGCACCCGGCCTGGATGGATTCACCTCAGAATTCTATAAGACTTTTATAGTTTCCATGTTACTTATATTATTGAAAGTATACAATCATATCAAAACTTATGGTATATCTAATTATCACCTTAATAATTCCAAAACTGTCATACCTAAGAACCCTTTAGATAGATCTAATCCACATAATTATAAACCTATATCCCTATTAAATGTGGATATTAAAATTCTCTCTTCAATTTTAGCTGAAAGATTGAAAAAAAAAATCATGCCTCACATAATTTCCCCGGAACAAACAGGTTTCATGACGAACAGACAAACGTGGGACAATACCCTAACACTATATGCTATGGTACAACTTAGCAGGAGAAATTATAGCCCTATATATGGGCTAATACTTGATGCCTGTAAGGCTTTTGATACGGTGAATTGGAAATTCTTATTTACAACCATGTCTCATTTCAATATCCCTAAAAGCCTTATCAACACTATTGAAAACCTGTAAAGCAAAACTTATACCTATCTTTATATTAATAAGACCCTATCTAAACCCATCCAAATACGGAATGGAACGAGACAAGGATGCCCCCTGTTGCCATATCTTTTTTTTAACTTCTATCTTGAGCCCCTACTTCTCTCAATATCCCAAATCACATTTCATTCTATTCCTAAAACTTTAAATATCAAGACAAGCGTATCGGCTTACACAGATGATCTAAACATCTATTTTGAATGTCTCACTTCAGACATTAGGAGATTAGCGGATACAACAGACTCCTTTTCTGGAGTTTCGAACTATCTAATAAACCCAAAGAAATCACTGATTTTCCCTATAAACAATTCAGGTCATAAAGAATATTTGTTCGCTGAATCCCCTTTCAAAATTAATTATTCCCTTAAATATTTGGGTATACATTTTGATCATAATTATCAATCTATGTACCAGAATAACCTATTGAAGGTATGGACAGGTATTTTACAGGACTTGTATGTGTGGCAACAATTACTCTCCCCTGTCCAAAGTTGTAAGTATATGGATGAATGTCCTACCTAAGTTACTTTATCAATTTAATACTTTAAATCTAACCATCCTAAATACTTTCTTTCAAAGGATTAACAAAGAGTTGGCTAAGTTCATATGGTTCCCTAAGGTGACTAGAGTAAGTTATCAGAAATGATGCCTTCCTAAACTAAAAGGTGGTCTAAGCTTGCCTGACTTTCGTCTTTATTATTTGATAATATGTGCTAGTAGGGTTATATGAATCTCCACTTTCTCTCAGGTAGATAAAGTATGTTTCCCTCAATGGATCAAACTCTGGCATAGACACCGGACTACTATCAATATTAACCCTATAGCCTTGCCTTTCTTATCACTTAAAAGCCTAAATTCTATTCCCATTCATACCATTATGAAGCAAAGGGTTAAAGACTTCCAGAATCTAATAAAGTTCATGGAGTTAGAGAATACTCTTCACTTATTACAACCAATACATATAAACCCTAATATTAGGTTAAATAACAAAATGATTAATTTACTTGAGTACCCCTTAATAAGAAATTGTACTGTTTGGGATATATATATATATATATATATATATATATATATATATATATATATATATATATATAGACAAAAGGAGAAATCACCGAGTGAACTAAAACTCTGTCAGAAGTACACTATCCTCCATCAAATCACATAACTCCTAACAGCAGTAGTGACAGATGAACCAAATTTTGAAAATAACATCTCCGCTACTTTGGAAATTATAAAAAAAGGTCTATCCAGAAGTAAAAACAGGATATCTAATACTTATTGATGGCCTCCAAGCGTCAGAATGCAATACTTTTTTCCAACTACTGGAACCAACAGGATAGCAATCTTAGTAAAGACCAAAAACTCGCAATAGAATTAACTCTTAAGTTTTCTCCTTTTAAACAGTTGATTTATACACAACTAATGAGAAATAATAATGCTTATTTTACACCATGTATCTTAAATAAATTTAATTCCACTACATCCCCATCATGTCCTTGCTGCTCCTTTCCTCAAGCAAACTTGCTGCATATTCTTTGGTTCTGCAGTCCCCACACATATAAACTTTGGTGCTCCCTCAAAGTTAGATTAGAAAAGATGGGTTATCAAAAATCGACCTTTTCATGGGAACTAGCAATCCTGCATGTCACTGATCTTAGGTTACCCAGATTTAAGCTTCATGCACTCATCATTTTATGTTTACTGACCAAATTCTACATAACTAGAAACTGGTTAGATCGCACTAAACTTTCTTGGTAAAAAATTTTCATTAATAACCCAAATAAGTGAGTATACTGCAAGGAAATATGGATGTCTTTCAGGGAGATTAGAAAGTGTATGATCTAATATCCAAGATGCTTCAGTTTCTCAACCTGGCTAGCCTGATCTACCTCCTTGTATGTTTGGGTCTTTGTTACAGAATTACTTGACTCCTTTCTATGGAAATCAGAGTAGCACCGCCTATATAACCTTTGGGTAATCTTTTCTTGTGTGTGTGTGTGTGTTACAGAATTACTTGACTCCTTTCTATGGAAATCAGAGTAGCACCGCCTATATAACCTTTGGGTAATCTTTTCTTGTGTGTGTGTGTATATATATATATATATATATATATATATATATATATATATATATATATATATGTACACATACATACATGTACACACACACACGTTTGATAATCTTGACATAGTTCTTCTGTTTGTTCCCCCTCCCCCTTTTTCTGTTACAGCTTATGTTATGACTACAGTATAAATGTACATATTTATGACGTACCGGTTTCACTTTGTACTTAATTTTGTTTTACCTTGATTGTATTGTCATGCCATATTGTTTCATTATCCTTTTTTGTAAAATTCAATAAAAAGTTATTTGAAAAAAAAATGGTTGTGAATATCAATACAAATTTTACTATACTGATTATTATACTACATATACACCAAATCTGTATTATAACATTTGTTATTGTAAATACTGATTGCATTAAATATGATACCTTGGAGCTTTTCTCAAAAAAAAAAAAAAAAAAAAAAAAAAGGCACCTGTGCCCAGTCAGACTTTCCCAGTAAACAAAGGTCAATCAATAAATAAATGGTACTGTGGATTATTTACATAAGACGCAGCCTTAGACATAGTTCAATTCATCATTAACGAACACTAAAGAAACCAATAATGTCAGGCCACAGAAGTATATGCATGGATGATCAGTACATCTGTACACCTGTACTAAATCAGAACAAGCAATTTCCCTGGGAAACTCGAAAAAAAAATACAGCATAAACATAGAATCCAAAGCCGTCAAGTCACATCCGACTCCTGTAGTGACCATATGAACAGCCATCATCCACAGGGTTTTCTACACAACACATATACACCTTTGGGTAATTCAGAGTCACCAATCCACCTACCACATGTTTTTGGGAAGTGCAAGGAAAAAGGAGTATCCAGGGAAGACCCACATAAACACAGAGCTGATATGCAAACTCCCCAAAGAAGGCAGACCCATAAACAACAGAATTGGAGAACCTCTTTCTGTGACTACATAAACTTATATCAACTAAAAAAGATATTTTATTTCACAACAGTGTAATCCATACTGTCGAAACAGACACAAGGTAAGACTGAAATGATAATGTCAAAAGGAGATGTACAGGGTTTTCAGCAAGCCACTAGAAGTGGAAGTGATAATACGGTAAATGGAGGTAAAGTAAGATAGGCATTGAGAAACTCAGTACATCAAAACTGTTCAAAATAAGCAGTAATGCAATTTTCACCATTTATCAGTATTTACTTTAAAAATGCATGCATTATCCTTTTCAGGGTCACAAGGAAGCCAAAGTCTACTCCAGCAAGTAGTGGGTGTAATGCAAAGAAACAGCCCTTAAGTGGGATACCAAGCCACTGCAGGATGCTCTTTCATGTCCACACACATCATACAAGCATATCTACGAGCAATTTAGATCTCCATGTCTTCAGCATGCGTAAGGAAACTGCAGACCATAGTGAAAATCAATAAGGATACAGAAAGATTATGTGGCATCTGTACAGTAAGCATTTCAGCTAAGACATCAACAAGAAAACTAAACATTGTGAGGTAGCAATGCCACTACATGCAAAGGCATGGCCAAGCATACATAAAATATTTTTTAAGCCTTATTTTTACAGGATTTGACTGGTAATCACAGCTAAGACTGCACATCCAAGATGTTCCCAGTCAGCTCCATTATTCATTTAATTATTTTTTTCCCCATTTAATTATTTTCATATACAGGAAAAACTATTTAGAAAACTGATATACAATAAACAGATTTCCACTCAACACTACTGAACTGTCTGTTGTGGAAGTTAGGGGTGCAACACTTGGTGAAAAGGGGGGCTACTTTCTTGGATGGCAGTGTGTACCTTGGTGCACACTTTAAAAAAAAAAAAACCCTGGCTGCATCACTGTGCTATCACACACACTTCTTAACTTCTTACTGTATAAATGTGTGTGTGTGTGTATGTATATATATATATATATATATATATATATATATATATATATATATATATATACACATATACATACACAAATATGCACACACACACATGTGTGTGTGTGTAGATTTATATACCTAGGGAGGATGCGAGAGGGAGAAACTGGGAGAGAGGTAGATAATCTGACTGGGAAGGAAACTTGCCTATATCTATCTCGGACATCAAAGGCATATAAATAAAATACATGTATGCAATTATTGGTAAGGTTTATGGATGTGGTGAGAGAGGACATGCAGGTGGTTGGTGTGACAGAGCAAGATGCAGAGGACAGGAAGAAATGGAAACAGGTGATCCGCTGTGGCGACCCCCAACAGGTACAGCCGAAAGAAGATGATATATGCAATTATAACAAGTGTGTGTCTATGTGTGTGTGATTATATATATATATATATATATATATATATATATATATATATATATATAAACTTGCCTATATCTATCTCGGACATCAAAGGCAAATAAATAAAATACACGTATGCAATTCTAACAAGTGTGTGTGTGTGTGTATATATATATATATATATATATATATATATATATAAAAACACACACTCACTTTAAAATGTTAGCTTCCCTTGCCCATTGCCTGCAACTACTTAAGCCTATCCAAACACTGGAGATTATGAATGTACATTCGTAAGTCTTGTCTGTTTGTGTCTTTCGGCTTTCCCGGTTAGGGGTCGCCACAGCGGAACTCCGGTCCGCCAATGACTGGCAGTAGAATTTTACGTACTGGCTTGCCGGGTCTAACGCACAACCTTCAGCGAAGGAACGCCCATTCACTCATGTCGCCACACAGAAGACGCTCTAACTGAGAATCGAACGGGCAACGACTAACTGTGAGGCGACAACACTACCGCAGCACCATCACCGCAGTCCTTCTCTGTCACTGTCAAAAATACAAACCAGCAAGAGCAAATAAATGACAGCTTATGTTGTAAATAAATTAATAAACAAAAGGAAATGTGGACCTTGCACTCAAATGCAATCAGACTATGAGCAAAACAGAACACTGTACGAAGTTATTATTCCACCCACAGACAGGCAACCTAGTAACTACAGTAAATAAACATAATGTACTATTTATTTAGTCCATCTAAGGACATCAAGCAAATGCTGCTTTGACCTGTGTGAGTTCACCTAGCTTCGGGCATCAAGCATGAATTATGCCCCACCCAGATATTCTTCACATACAATTCACTATACAATTTGTCCAAGCTCTTAAAGCTGTATGAAAAGCCAGCCTTCGGATAAACTGTATTGTTCGAGGGGCATCAAATCTCATACACCAACGTACTCATACGCGGCATCCTCGAAAACACGCTCAATCAGAACACATGCAGCAGCACTGCACAGGTCAGTGTACCTCAATCTAAATTTACATCAGTATATATTACATCTTGAATTTGAAAAAAAAAAGTTACTCCACTACAGAAACGAACGAAAACTAAACAAAACAGCCACTACAGCCAAAGGCACGGATCATTGTTAATATTAGTTACCGATCTAAAACTACAGAGAGAAATCAGTAACGGGACGGTTTTACACTGCTGTTAAATTATTAAAACCATACCCATCACAACGCAGATAACATCCAGGACAACAAATGGGATTCTTGTCGTGTCAAACATTATTCCTGTAGATTTGTTTTCCTTCACCCTTTATTTCCGAAAATAATTGTAGCCAGTGTGAAAATAGTGACCCGGTGAATGACCTTAGTGTACTCTAACAGATAGGGACATGCAGAATTTCCAATAAAATACTACAAGGAAAGTAATAACAGATAAACGAAAGTCCAACTGGTCTTCGCAAATCCAACTACGGAAAATAATACGAAACTCAACTGACAACGATCCAAAACAAGATATCAAAGTAAAAAAAAATAAATTGTATAGAAAAAGCGTTCTACCCACTAAGCGGACTTTAAAAGCTACGACGCCCTGTAAATAAGATTAATAAAATGGTCACTATCGTTTTCCTCTTTAACCGGCTGCAGTTGACAAATTCTCAGAAGACTTCAGATTTTGAGTACAGTGCAGTGTAAACCGCCCAACTCACTAGTAACTGCAGCTACTAGGGCCTCTCTTAACAAGCATCAAATGCCGTCAGACTTTTTGTTAAAATGACACGTGAAAGAGGAGGAGACATCTGTGGAGGTTTGTCTGTTGGTACGTACTTGCTTGTGAAGAGTACACAATTGTGCTTATAAAGTCGTAGTGTCAGTTCATGCTTCGTAGACCATTTGTACTTCAGGGAAATTAACTCTATGTTATGAACTTAACGTTTTTATCTTTGCAACGAATTGTTTTATCTTTACGTTCCGCGTGTGTATATACGTAGGTATGTATGCCGGAGAGCACCAAAGGGATAATGGTTTCTTGGGGGATGTTCTGTGCTTTAGGCACGTCCGTAATTTTAGCTCTGAATTTTTGCTCCAGTCTGACCATTTTTTTAGACAGGGTGGTGGATTAATCATGACTTTTATTACTTTAGAAAATATCTGTTAATTCACATCCTCTTTTTCCGTTAGCCTTTTTGTTTTATTTTTGCTCAGTTTACCTCCACTGACTGCATGTTGACGATCATGAGTCCGTCATCACCAGTCAACTTATCTGATGGTCCTCTGAGGTTACTGTTGCTGCCTGTATGAATTACATATGAGGTATTTACAGGGCTGGTATTAGTATTTTGAGGGCCCCATGGGCACTTCTAATCTAAGTATCACACTGTCACCTCCACCCTTCTTAAGCAACCTTTTAGCTCACACTGCAAACTTTTAGGAAAAGCACGCACAGACTGAGTTGTACGTACAATGTTCTTTATATAACAGTCCTGTATACACACTACGTTGGCCCATCTCAAAGGAGCATTCACAGTTATTGGGATTTAGCCGCAACAGTAATAGTACAGTGTTGAACTTGGGTGAAATGGTGCCCTAGGTAGTGTCTACAGTTTCAACCACCTACACACATCCTCCAGTGCTACCCTCTGATGTTCTTCGTGGTTCACTGTTACAGTCATTACTGTAGGGTTCTTCCTGCTCGCAGCATCCCTCGATCGGCCAGAGTCCCAAAGTCAGGGCAGACGTCGGCTGAAGTCGCTCCTTCCCTGACGTCAGTGCGCCAGGGGTATAAAGACCTCAGCCGACGCCATTTTCCCCAGTCTTTCTTGCCGTGCGGTGCCCGTTGCAAAGCAGCTCGCAAGTGCAGGTTGGCCGACTCGTTTGTTTTTGGTGGCTTTTGAATTGAAGACTTCTTCTTTTGAGCTAAGTACCCCGTTGGGGAAACCTTTTTCTTGCTGCAGTCCAATGTCAGAAAAAGTTAATAACTGTACTTCTTGTGGGAAGCAAATACCTCATAAGGATTTTCACTCTTACTGTATACCTTGCTTAGATCCTGACCACGACGTAGCTAATTGCAGGTTTTGTGCTAAGTTTAATCAATGCACTATTAGGCGTAGGTACGATTTTGCCTTCCATTATTTTGGAAAAAGATTTAATTACAATATGTCGTCGGATTCTTTTCCGGCTTCTGCAGTGTATAAGAAGCGCAAGGATAAAGACAGGCCTCCGAGGTCCAAAGTGGACGACTTTATTCAACCAGAGCCAGTTGCCGGTTCGGCTGTTGTCAGTGAGGCGCTTTCGCAGCCCCTGTCGTCCGCCACTTTTGAACCCGATGCCTGTACCGACTCCCGTGTGGAGCCGATGGGGCCTTCAGACTTTTCAGGGATTGGACCTCCGGATATTACTCCCTCAGATGGGTCTGGAGCCGCTGTGCAGGCACCGGCTTCTGAGGGAGTTTTTAGGCCTACACAGCTTCATGTACAGATGACTCCAGTTTTGCAGTCGAGGACAAAGGCAAAGACTAAGGCTCCGGCAAAGACAAAGCAGCATGTACGGGCACCTTCTGTTCAGGGCCCTAGACCTCAAAGGCAGATGCTTAGAATGGCTGAAGACCTGTTAACTATGATCAGGGGTTCTCATCCCCCTCCTGACAAGTGATCTAGGCTACAGCCAGATTATGATTCCTCAGATCAAGTTTCAATTTCTTCTGCCTCTTCTTCTGAGCAGGATTATTCCTTCCCTCCTTATGAGGATTCTGATGCTGAAGAATCCCTTCCTTCAGCCTCTTCTCCTGAGGATTATTCATTTGGGGAAACCTTGCATGACATGAGAGAGCATTTTCACTGGGAAGGGCAGGAATACTCTGAATCTAAGAAAAGGCTTAGGGATTTTCTTATGCTTCCACAGCATAGACCCCTGGCTATTCCCCCTGTATTGGACATTGTGGATGATGTTTTTACAGGGTTCTACCTGACTTCACCGAAACACCACAACACCGACAACGCAATCACCGAAACCACATAACCGACAGTACAAAAACACGAAAATCCACATGCCCGACAACGAAATAACCGACGGTACACAAACACGAAACCTTATACACTTCACACACCACAATCAACAAACAAAACACATTCCCCATCCAAAAACCACATACACAACACAAGCACACCAAAATCCCTGCAAACCCACACTAAACCTCACATACACAACTACCTACAACCCTGACCCAAACCCTAACCCTAAGGTCCGTCACTACCGACACTTACCTGACCCGCCTCCTAACCCTAACTCACTTATCCGCCCTAACCCAAACACAATCACTACCGACACTTACCTGACCCGCCTCCTAACCCTAACTCACTTATCCCCCTAACCCAAACACAATCACTACCGCACACTTACCTGACCCGCTCCCTAACCCTAACTCACTTATCCCGCCTAACCCAAACACATTCACTACCGCACACTTACCTGACCCGCTCCCTAACCCTAACTCACTTAACCCACCCCTATCCACACTTACCTTACTCGCACCCTAACGTCCGTCACTACCGCATACTTACACAGCCTTTTCCCATTTCGGCATCCTCAGCGCCGGTGCTTTCATCCGTCGGGTCGGTCTTCTGCACTGTCGATCTTCTGGGTCCCGTCGCGTCGGTCTTCTGCACTTTCGCTCTTCTGCGGCTCCCGATTTCGCTGTCGATGTTCCGGCGTGTCGGTGAAGTCAGGTAGAACCTTTTACAGAGGCATCTCTCTCTCTCTCTCTCTCTCTCTCTCTCTCTCACTCTCTCTCTCCTGATTCTATTCCTCCTGCTCTTGTCAAACTGGATAGGTATTATAGGGTTCCAGATTCCCACAAATATCTTTTTAAGAATCCTTCAGCTGATCCAGAAACTATTTCTCAGGGCCCTAAGGGTGTTAAAGCGGCCTCTGCTAAGAGTCCTATTCCCTCTGACTGAGAGTCCAGAGCCTTGGAAGGATGGGGTATAAAAGTTTATACTTCTGCTACATTGTCTATTAGAGCTTTGAATTGTCAATTTCATATGTTAACATATCAGCAATACCTTTTGTCTGTGTTAAAGCAAAAGATGTCTGCTGTTTCTGGTGGTGCAGACAATAAGGAATTACAGGATTTATTGCATGCTACTGAGCAGGTGGGTAAACATACCCTGCACTGTGGTTTTGATTCTTTGGAGGCTTCTTGCAGGGCTGCAGCAACTGGCGCAGTTATTAGAAGGCATGCTTGGTTAAAGGAGCAAAGTTTGCCTGAGCAGGTTAAAGCAAAGCTTTTAGATGCCCCTTTGCAACACAATGTTTTGTTTGGGGCCAAAGCTGAGGAAGTATTGAAGAAAATGGAAGACAAAGCCAAATCTATGCAGACGGTTAAAGATTTTCTACAGGTACAACCCCCTAGATTTAGCAGGAATTGGCCAGCTAAACCTTGGTCCTTTCCGAGCTCGGACAGACCTCAGAGGGGCAGATACAGGCATTCCAGAAGTAGGGGTCAGGCACAGCCCCCTTTCAGAAATAAGCAGTGCAGTTCCCCCTCTCCCAAGGGAGGCGAAGATAGGTCACAACCTTACAGGAAACAGTCTTTATGACTCTCCCTTACTAGCTCCAGGGGCATCCCTCCTGGATGCGCCTTTGGGAGGAAAAATCTCTCTTTTTTTATCACAATTGGAGCTGCATAACCCAAGACAAATGGGTTCTGGACATAGTTTCAAGGGGTTACAGGGTTACAGGTTTCATTTCCATATCTTGCCAAAATCAAAACGGATGGCCAGATCTGCCAGTGCATCAATGGGCAGAGGCACAACGGCAAGTTCGGTCCCTCATGGATATGAGGGCCATAGGTTTGGTACCAGATTCAGAAATGGGTCAATGGTTTTATTCAAGACTCTTCCTGGTTCCCAGGAAGGAAAACGCATGGAGACCAATCCTGGACCTTTCCGTATTGAACACCTTCCTAGAAATTCCAAAATTCAAGATGCTCACTCTGCAACAACTGCTGCCTGTGCTGAACAAGAACACTTGGATGGTGACTTTGGACTTGAAGGAGGCTTACCTGCATATTCCCATACGGCAAGTGTGCAGAAGGTACCTGAGATTCAAAGCGGGCTCGAGGCATTACCAGTTCTCTGTGCTGCCCTTTGGCTTATCTACTGCGCCCAGGGTCTTTACAAAGTGCCTGGCACCAGTAATGGCGTTTTGCAGACAGAAGGGAATTCAGATATACCCTTATCTGGACGATTGTCTCATTCAAGCGGACGACAAGGAAACTTTACTTCAGCATCTAACATTTTTGCAGCATCTTCTCTTGTGCCTAGGGTTCATAGTGAACCTAAAGAAATCAAACCTGGTGCCCACGCAGCAAATTACTTTCCTGGGTGCGCTTCTGAGCTCTACAACCCAGATGGCCTATTTGACACCAGACAAAAAAGTGCAACTGGCTTCTTATTTCAGAAATCTGGCTTTAATGAGTCAGCTGTCTGCAAGAACAATTCTGCAGGCTCTGGGTTACATGACATCCTGCATTCTGTTAATACCATATGCAAGGCTGCATATGAGGAAGATAGTACCTCAAGAGTGTATGGTCTCAGCATTGCCATAGTCTGGAAACAGTGATCGCAATTTTGCCTCGTCTCCTGTAGGAGTTTCTTTGGTGGGCCGAGGCCTGTCTCCAAAACAAGGGGAGGCCTTTCTGTCCCATTCCAGCCAATCAAGTCATAATAACGGATGCCTCGGATTATGCATGGGGAGCCCACATGCAAGGGCAATGTCTTCAGGGTTCCTGGACAGAAGACCAAATGCATCTGCACATAAATTTGAAGGAGATGCTAGGTGTACAGAATAACCTGACAGCCTTCAAAGATCTTATTCTACCAGGACAATTACTAATAAAGACGGACAACACTACGGTGATGTGGTACATAAACAAGCACGGAGGCTCTCATTCTTACCCCCTGTGCAGATTGGCCATCGCTCTGTGGAACACAGCACTAGCCAACAAGGTGGACTTACAAGCTCAATTCCTGCCAGGAAAGGACAACACTCTGGCAGACAGTCTAAGCAGAAATTTTTTGGATCCACACGAATGGATGTTGGATGTTTGGATATTCAGGATGATAACTGAGGCGTGGGGGTGCCCGGACATAGATCTTTTTGCGTCTCCCCAAAACCATCAACTTCAAACGTTCTGCACGAGGACCTACCACAAGCTACCATGGAAAGTGGATGCCCTTTCATTCAGTTGGAATCACCTATGCTTTTCCTCTTCTACCGCGGGTACTTCTGAAAATCAAACAGGACAGACTGCGAATGATTTTACTGGCTCCCAACTGGCCTCGGCAATTCTGGAATTCCACCCTGATGAACCTGGCTCAAGGTCCACCCTGGATTTTGCCACAGCTTCCACATCTACTGTCTCAACGAGACGGCCAGATCCTGCACAGCCATGTCAAAACTCTGAATCTAGCAGCCTGGTGGATCCAGGGTCTTTAAACAGTTCTACCCTTACCAAACAGGTACTGGACATAATTCTTGAAGCTAGACGGCCCAGCACCAGGAAATCTTATGCAGGTAAATGGAAAAGATTTTGCTCCTGGACTCAGGCCCAGGGTTTTGATTCTGCAGTTCCAAACATTCCTCTGATTTTACATTACCTAACAGAGATGTTACATAAGGGCCTATCTTTTTCATCTATCAAAATTCATGCTTCTGCTATTTCTGCACATTACAATACGGATCCCCCAATCTTTTCTCATCCGTTACTTAAGCAATATATGAGAGGGGCAAAGAATATAAGGCCTCCTTGAAGAGCACCAGTTCCCACTTGGGATCTCAACTTTGTTTTGGAAAAGTTAACTTTGTCTACTTTTGAACCTGCAGCTTCCACAGATTTAAAGTTTTTATCATTGAAAACTGCTTTTCTTTTAGCCATTACCTCTCCCAGAAGAGTTTCGGAATTGCAAGCTCTCATGGCTGTGGAACCCTTTATTATTTTTCATCAGGACAGAGTGTCCCTGAGGACTAATCCCACCTTTATGCCTAAGGTGGTTTCGAAAGTAGCCTTGAATCAGACTATTCATTTGCCTACCTTTTATCCTAATCCTCAAAGTGAAGAGGAAAGTATTTTGCATTCTTTAGATATTCACAGACAGCTTCGTTTTTACCTGGACAGGACCAAGATTTTCAGGAAATCGGACCAAATGTTTGTGGCTTATACTTCTACCTCACAGGGGAGAGCAATCACTAAGCAGACTATTTCTAAGTGGATTGCCCACTGCATCAAGTTCTGTTACTCTCATCATGGTAAGCCTGTTCCTATTCTACCAGAGCTACTGCCACTTTGACAGCTTTTCTCAGTAGGGTTCCTACCAAGGAGATCTTAGAACCTGCAACTTGGAGTTCTGTGCATACTTTTTCTAAGCACTACAGTCTCCCTCTCTATTCTAAATCTAGGGCAGGCTTTGCCTCTGCAGTCCTGCAGGTTTTTGTGGCCACCCCTTCTGTTCCTTCTCCATCCTCCCTTTCTTAGCTTTGGGATTCAACCCTACAGTAATGACTGTAACAGTGAACCACGAAGAACATAGTACAGTTGTGTACTCTTACCATAAATGTAGATGTTCGAGTATGTTCACTGTTACAGTCTGGGTTATCCTCCCCCTGTCCCCTCTTTTGTTGTTCTTTGAGTGCTGTATGTGTCTCCTTGACATTTCTTTTTTCTCTGAGGTATTTTTGCTAGTGTTATTTGGGAATGTTCTGGTTATGTTTGCTTATTCTTTTTGATTAAGCTTTTGGCCTTTATTTTTGGGCACCTGACATCTGGGGCAAGAAAAAACTGGAGAAAATGGTGTCGGCTGAGGTCTTTATACCCCTGGCGCACTGACGTCAGGGCAGGAGCGACTTCAGCCGACGTTGGACCCGACTTTGGGACTCTGGCTGATCGAGGGCTGCTGCCAGCAGGAAGAACCCTACAGTAATGACTGTAACAGTGAACATACTCGAACATCTACATTTATGGTAAGAGTACACAACTGTACTTTTCTCCCTATCTTGAGCTCCCCACACTATGCACATTACTTTTTTGGCTCCCTCTTGTTTTGTTGGAACTCGAAATGCCGACTGCCGAAAGGCCGAAAAAAAGACTGAAAACGCGTAGAAGATCAAATCTCAAAAATCAGTCTTTTCTTTAAAACTTCTATTTGCAGGGGAGAAAAGACCCCCCCCCCCACACACACACATATATATATATATATATATATATATATATATATATAACTCCAAGATCATTATATCTGGAGATAAGTGAATATTCTCAGAAATGGCATCTCCAACTTGATAAATACAAGTACAATCTTTCGGCCAGACAATCTTCACATTTTGGGACTTACTCCAGCAGGTCCACTCCTGACATTAATGGTTACCTACTTTTTTTCTTCCTTTTCTCAGATTTTGCCTTAACTCTTCAGGTTTTTTAAGAAGCCATAACTTGCTATACATTCTGAAGTCCATTTAATTTTTTTTTCTTTATACAAAACCTCTTCATCCACCAATGGCTTGAACAGAAATTATGATTAAGGAAGGTAATTCATTGTTGCTGTTCAACTTTAGTTTTTCTTGCATTCTTTCAACACACCTTTCCTGACCAAGAGAGCACAGTAAACTCAGTTAAGGTAGGGCATCCAGAAGTCATCTGAGATAGTTCAGGTGCAGCTAACATTGAGTAAGACAGCGATTCAGGTCGTAGGCTGCTATAGGTCCCCAACCATGTCCCAAGATTCACACTCCACATTCCTAAGCGCCCTGGAGAATATTAGGGTCCAACCTAACACTCTCATACTGGACGACCAACTACCCCTCCATTAACTGGGAAAACTCATCTACCAAAGCACTTGGCCAAAGCTTTCTGGAATTCATTAATTCCAATGCCCTGGACCAACTCATTCTTATCCCCACTAGCGGTAGCAACATCCTTGACCTGGCCATTACTAACATGGGCAACTGTTGCTCTATACCAATAGTCAACTCCTCCCTGGTTAGATCCAATCACAAGCTAATCACCTTGGAAATCCACATCCCTGTGCCCCCCCCCCCACCAACAAAAGTAACCACCATGAAAAACTTCTCCAAAGCTAACTTCGGGCTTCTGAAAACAGAGGTGGCTAACTTCACGGCACCCATGCAAATGGAGAATAGTTGTATGACCACCATCTCATACACCAATGCACTGTACGAACATGTACACTAATGCATGGATCTCACCATCCCAGTAGAACCAAGATGCTCTCCTCAAAAAAAAAAAAAAACACCCATGCAAATAGAGAATAGTTGTATGACCACCATCTCATACACCAATGCACTGTACGAACATGTACACTAATGCATGGATCTCACCATCCCAGTAGAACCAAGATGCTCTCCTCAAAAAAAAAAAAAACACCCATGCAAATGGAGAATAGTTGTATGACCATCATCTCATACACCAATGCACTGTACGAACATGTACACTAATGCATGGATCTCACCATCCCAGTAGAACCAAGATGCTCTCCTCAAAAAAAAACCAATCTGGTGGTCCCCTGCCATAAACAAACTTTACAACAGAAGGAGGGAACTGATGCGGAATAAGGTGATGTCCTAAGACTGGAAAAACTCTCAGCCTCAGCAAAAGGTTGAGATCCCTCATCAAATCCTCTAAATCTAGCTATGAAAACAGAATTGCAGCAGACAGTAAAGACAACCACAAGGCCTTCTATAGTTATGTAATTAATCTCCATGGCAATACCCAGATTTGCTCTGAGCTACTGCACAATGATATCTCCTATACTGAGCCAACAGATATTGCAAATATACTGGCAAACAGATTCAGTGCTAACTTTATCCCCTCCAAAGGACCAATCACAATACCAGTACATTGCCAGGCACCCAGTATTACTGCTGCACAGGTTAAAACAACACTGTCCAAGGCGAAGAATACAGATTCTATGGGACCTGACAGTATCCCTGGCTGTGTTCTGCATGAACTACAGAGTGAACAGGCACCTCACCTGTGTGCCCTGTTCAATCACAGCTTCTCCTCAGGCTTTGTCCCTACTGGATGGCGCACTGCTACAATCATCCGTCTCCACAAAGGAGAAGCGACTACAGACCCCGGGAACTATTGCTCTATTAGCCTGACAAGTCTGATATGCAAAGCTATGGAACCCATCATCGTGGTCCTAATAAACAAGGATATAGGGAATCTCCAAACTCTGGATCCTACACAGTTTGGTTTTGTGAAGGGTAGATCATGCCTGCTCAACTTAGTTGACTTCTCTGAGTCATTCACCAGAGCTGTGGATGAAAGTAAGGTGGTTCATTCAGCCTACCTTGATCTGGCCAAGGCCTTTGATACCATTCCCCAATCAGGAATCATAGAAAAACTTACTAAGCTAGGCATAAGATAAGGCTTATTAAGCTAAGGCTTAATCCTCACAAAGAGGATTACTGGCCTCAAACAGATGCCCTATGCAGACCGTCTCAAAAAACTACAGCTTTACTCCATCGCATATCGCCTACTCAGGGGCGATCTCTGCCTAACATACAAAGCTATGTCAAACCCAGAGCTGTTGGACATGCTCCACTTAAAGAAATCCCAATTCCTCTGAGCTACACGCTCTAGGGACCTAAACCTTGTCACCACAATAAACAGAACATGCTGGAGGGATAGATTCCTGTCCCAGAGACTTCCCATACTCTGGAACAGACTACCTATCTATGTCAAACAGAGCTCCTCATTAGCACTCTTCAAGAAAAATCTTGATGACTGGATGGGAAATGGGAAATTAACCCCGGGGATCACTTCTGTGGCTCTGCTCGAAAGGGGCACAGGAAAATAATTTTCTTGGGTGGCGAAAGCCAGGGTACATTTTTTGGCTAGGCTTGTATGGGCCCTAGGGCCGATAGCCTAGTACCTACATATGAACCTATAAACCCCTATATTACTAGGTGGGTTGCAAACTGGCTCACAGATAGAACCCACAGTGTGAAAGTAGCTGACTCCAAGTCAGACTGCCGACCAGTCATGAGTGGAGTCCCACAGGGTTCGGTCCTGGGTCCTCTCCTGTTTGGTATCTACTTCTCTGAAGTCCAGGCCAACACGAAGCGACTCTGGCTGACAAAGTTCGTAGATGATTGCAAGTTAGGAGCTATTATTAACTCTCCAAGTGATGCTGACATCCTACTGAAAGGCCTCAATGAGACCAATGACTGGTGTCAAAACCATGGCCTTAAGCTCAATGCCAAAAATGTGTCTTCATCCACTTTGGGAAAAACCCGGTTTCCTTGAATTACATTGATGGTAGTCAACTGAACACAGAAGGCGTTATAAGAGATCTGGGAACACAGGTTGACAGCAACCTCTCTTTTGACCACCACGTTGCCACTGCGGACAGAAAGTCCTTCTATGTGGCACATCTCATTACTTAGGGTTTTGCATCCAGGAAGAAAGAGGTCATTGTCTCCCTCTACTCTTCCCTCATTAGGCCAATTATCGAGTACAATTCCCCATTTGGCATGTACCTCACTAGACACCTGCAACAACTGGAGGGGCCACAAAAGTACCTCACAACAAGGATCCTAAGTCTTAAACACTTGTCCTATATGGACAGACTCAAAACACTCCAACTATTCTCTGTCTCATATTGCCTACTTAGAGGTGATCTCTGCTTGACTTACAAAGCCATGTCTGGCCCAGCTCCATTAGAAATGCTACATCTAAAGAAATCCCAATCACTCTGCACCACACACTCCAGAGACCTCAACCTCATTACCACAATCAACAGAACATGTTGGAGGGACAGGTTCATAACCCAGAGACTGCCCCTGCTATGGAATAGACTTCCCACACATGTCAAGCAGAGTGCCTCACTGGCCCTCTTCAAAAGAAATCTTGATGAGTGGATGGGAAATAGAAAATTTACCCTGGGGATCACTCCAGTGGCTGTACTCGACAGAGGCACTAGTAACTAAGGTTGGGTGGCACGATGCCAGGGTAATCCTATGGGCTCAGCTTGTAAAGGCTCCAGGGCCATTAGCCTAGTATACACCTATGAACCATAGGGTTATATATGCTCTGGGATGTATTTTAGAGCTTTTTTCTAACATTGTAATCCAGTGGTGGCCTAAACAAAAATCATGAATAAGAAAAGAGTTTCACGTTTATTTTTTTCTTTCAAGGAAGACATAACTTGTGCTCAAGGCTTGATGTTCAAAACTGCAAAATAGTAGCTCACATTAAACAAGCCTATTGTGAGGATACAAAGATCTAATTTGGGAAAACCTCCTCCTTTCCTAACCCCCCCCCAAAAAAAAAGACAGTCCCTGCCTATGCATCCGTTTGGTGTTAGATTGTGATAAAAGCAGAGGTTCAGATGGTCACAATCATATATTTCAAGTGATTGCTGTCACACACACACACACACACACACACACACTACAGTTACCACCTGTCCCACTTTGCGAGGGACAGTCCCTCTTTGGGAAGTTGTGTCCCTGCAAAGAAATCGTAAAAATGGCAACTGTCCTGAGATTTTAGGACAAATATATTTCCTATACTTTATGTAACAGCTGCATAAAACAGTTATTCTGTATCTGAAACATCTAAATGTTATAAGAAACAGAATAAGCAACTAAAATGCTGCAAGAATAAGCTTTTACTTAGGGAAAAAAGTGAAGTTCTGTCCTTTGTACTGGCTGTGGATATGTTTTGCCTTGCAAAATCTGACATTTCTACCAACAATGTCCCACTTTGGGCATCTGAAAAGGTGGCAACCCTATCACACACACACACACACACACACACACACATCGGATGCCTCCTCACTCCTCATCCCTAATCCCCAAAGGCAGCCACTTGGATATATGCCTGATGTATGATTGTGAAGAAAGTGAGAAAATAATGATTACGGTAATGTATTCCACTTTGTTGCTTCTATACAGTATACTGCTCCTACACAAACTATAGTAATATTTGTGCATCTCTGAGGTTTGTGAGTAAAGTAAAAGAAACAATGACTACACTGTTCTCAGCCCAAACAAAAGTTATACTAACCTCCTGTGCACATCTCTTACAGTTTGACTGTGAGGAAAATTAATGACCACACAATCCCCAGCCCCCCAAAAAACCTACAGCAACCTTCTGTACACACAACAGATCTGAGTAGGGCTGGCTTTAGAATGGGTAAGGTTGAGAGTGGAAGCCATCACTAAGTTCAAGTGAAAATAAATAGTGATCTTTTTTACACACAGCAAAGCATAAGCAGTAGTGATGCTATTTTTGCTCTTCTTCAGCAAACAGCAAATCATTGTGCAACACTGGTAGTGCCACACCAGATCCCTGACTACTGTTTAGCAGTTGTCAAACAGCAGAAGGGGTAAGTGACTTATTAATCTCATCGAGGAGTAATGCATACCTGTCACTGTCCC
Organism: Protopterus annectens; assembly: GCF_019279795.1. Lineage (NCBI taxonomy): Eukaryota > Metazoa > Chordata > Ceratodontiformes > Protopteridae > Protopterus > Protopterus annectens. The sequence continues at coordinate 401,500,684 of NC_056730.1, read as the reverse complement.
TGATTTCACAGACCATCTCTAATTTGCCTCATAATTTTGTTCTGTCCCTTGTAAAACTTTTAATTTGCTGGTAAATCATTCAGGATTGCAGACATTCAATAAACCCAGAAATCAGAGTTTCATACTTCTATTGTTCAGAAATATATGCTGATGCAAAATGTGTTTTTTTTTCTATTAATTATGTAAGTGAATTAGAGTAATATTTAAAATGTTTCTGATTTTGAGCCTTTATTTTGCTATTATTTTTGGCTTTGCCCAGAATTCTTGAGCAAAGAAGTTAAGAATTACAGATAGTATCTGGTGTTCTGCCAGTATTTATAAAACTCCCTGAAAGAGAAAAAACATCCCTGAAGATTGGAAGCATCAGCTGTTCTTATAATCCAAGGTGTGCACTAAGATCAATCAATCTGAGTTGCTGATCTTGCTAGTGTATACTTTGCTCACGTTCATTAACAGCTTTATTCTAACAAGGCGATATCACAGCCATGTTCAGAAAATTAATGCATTTTTTTCTTCTCATTTTTCCACAACCTACAGCAGCCTCTTGTTGGGACCCCACAAGTCAGTGATAATGAAGGGGTCCCCCTGCAGCCATGTGTGTTGCAGGTACCTAAAGCCTTAAAATGTTGCTCATTTTAGTAGAGAGAATGTCCACCAGCAGAATTTAACTTAGCCAGGGACACTATGTCAGTGGTAACATATTTAATGGAGTAGTGAAGCCTGTTACTTGACAAAATACTGTTACTATAACAGGTGATATTTTTGAATTTTAAAGGAGATATAAACAGATTATTATTAACCACCTGGTTTATTAAGTACACATGATTGCTGTAGTAGCTCTTATTGGTTTGACAGAGATGTTACAAAATATCAAGATAAGAAAGCTTGCTGTGGTTGGGGGCCACACTGGATCAGGGGGCCCCCAATGACTGGAGGGTTCACTGTTTCCTAAAACCAGCTATGGATACTCCTCTGCCAGAATACCCCTATGTCCTGCCCAGTGTATAAAGATCAGGCAGCTTCTTCACTCACTGTACAGCTGCCTGTAGCAGAAAAGTACAGTTGTGTAAAATCTTACCATAACGGTAGATGTCCTTGCCTTCACTGCTGCAGTATTCCTTACTAATGGGATTCCCTGCCATGAACTCTGTCCAGCCAGTTTACAAAAGATTTCCCTTGCTTTAAGGTATGCAGAACAGTAGCCCAAGGAAAACCAAGGAGTACCTGCGCAGCCAGGAAGGGAAAAAGAACAGGGGGTGGAGGGAGGGAGTGAATACTGCAGCAGTGAAGGCAAGGACATCCACTGTTATGGTAAAATTTTACACAACTGTACTATGTCCTTACATTCACAGCTGCAGTATTCCTTACTAATGGGAGAGTGCAAAAGCTCAAGAAGAAACCTGGGAGGAGGAAGCAGCAGAGCCCGCCAAGAAGCCATGAAGTATGGCAGCAGCAAAACCAGCTCTGGCTCTGGAGATACCATCAAACTGGTAATGTTTGGTAAAGGTATGCACATAAGTCCAGGTAGCAGCTTTAATAATATAATTAGCATCTAAGCCCCTGAAAAAAGTACCAGAAGAAGCCACAACTCTAGTGGGAATGATGCCTTAACGGAAGAAGGAAGGCTCTTGCCATGAAAAGTGTAACAAAAGGAAATAGCCTTTGAAATCCAAGTAGAAATAGTTTTCTTGAAAACAGCCAAACCTAAAGACCTAGAATGAAATGAAACAAATAACTGGTCAGACTTCCTGATAGCTTTAGTTTTATTCAAATTAAATCTGAGCAGTCTATGCACATCTAAAGTATGTAGCACCTTCTCGCTGTCATATTGCAGAGAGGGAAAAAAGATAGGCAAATTAATAGACTGATTATGTGACAACTCATTAACCACCTTGGGCATAAAAGAAGGATTAGTACACAAGGACATCCTGTCCTCATGAAATATCAAAAAAGGTGGGCAAGCCATAAGGGCTTGCAACTCAGACACCCATCTAGCAGAAGTAAGAGCTAACAAAAGAACTGTCTTCGAAGAACAATGTTGCAAAGAAGCAGAAACAGCAGGCTCAAAAGGAGTCTGAGTCAATTTTTCTAGAACAAAATTAAGATCCCATGGAGGAGGAACAGGCTTCCTGGGAGGTCTAATATTAAGGACACCTTTAAAAAACTGCCTAGCCTCATATCTAGAAGCTAACGGGGGAGTTAAAGGCAAACAAGTAGAAAGAGTTGATAAGTGGGCCTTAATAGAAAAATAGGCCAAACCAGCATTGAGCAACTCACACAAATAAGAAAGAACCAAAGGAACATCCACAGAAAGTGGGTCCAGGTCATGAGAAAGACACCAAATAGAAAACCTCTTCCATTTAGACAAGTAGGATTTCCTAGTAGTAGGTTTCCTGGCCTCATGCAGGACCTGTAGCATGTCCTGAGAAAAAAAAGGTGTCTGTGAGGAAGCAAAACCCTATCATCCACAGTGTCAGTTTAATTGTGGAATAGGGATGGATGAGAGACCCCTTGTCTTGTGTGAGGAGATCCACCCTGTGAGATAACATGATTGCCCCTGGCAAGATGCAGAAGTAGAGGGAACCAGTGCTGTCGCGGCCAAAAGGGAGTCACCAGCAAGATTTTGGGAGCATCCTGTTGAATCCTGAACAAGACTCTCGGAATGAAAGGAAGGGGAAGGAATACATAAAGAAACATCCCCTTCCAAGTAAATGAGAGGGTGTCCACCTTCCAAACCAGAGGACCTGGGACTCTGGCACAAAACAGAGGAAGTTGTTTGTTCAAAGGGGAGCCAAAGAGATCTACTTGAGGAATACCCCACTGGTGAACAATGCCCAGAAACACATCCCTGTGAAGCATCCATTTGTGAGACTGAGTGAAGGACCTGCTCAGATTGTCTGCCACAACGTTTCGATCTGAAGGAATGTAAACTGCCTGAAGAGTCACGATACTGGATAGCCAGATCCCATACCAGAAGTGCCAGCCAACAAAGATGGTAGGATCTCGTACCCTCCTGTCTGTTGCTATACCAGATGACTGTGGTATTGTTCATGAATACCTTGAGAGGCCCTGCAGAAAAGAGAGGATGAAAGGCCTGAAGAGCCGGCAGAAGAGCCCTCATTTTTGTTTAGCTTGATTTAACCAAAAAAAAAAAATTCTATCTTGTTTGCTAATTTCTCACCTTTTCTAACTAGAATAGTCCAGTTTCCATGCTTTGCTGGTTTCAGCACTTTAGTTTTAGTGTTCACAGCTATCCAGACCTTGCTGTGGTAGAGGGAGGTCCTACTGCTTACCAGTCAGAGTGGGAATGTTGTACTGCCTATCTAACACTAGGGAAGTGGTTTCCAGCTCTGAAATTGCAATTTTATTGGCCATTTTAGGCTGTTTTCGATCACTTTTAATTTTCTGGCATAAATACACGCGTTTGCATGTGTTTGAGCTTGTTTTAGATCAGCATATCCTGTTTGGGCGTCCTGCAGACTACTACAGCACCAGAAACCAGAAATAGAGACTTTTTGTGCTAACTGCAAGTACTTTTTGCTGAATTTTCAAATTTTTGCTGATTTTGGTAGTTTTTATTACCTGCACTTCTCAGAAAGCTTAAGAAGTAGACTAGCTACTTATTTCACTGTATTTCTGCCTGTAAGTCATTCTCCAGTTGTGCACTTGCCTTGCTTTATTTAAAAAGTTAAAATTTTCAAATTTCTAATTTTGCAAAGTTTTAATTGAGTTTACTGTTCTGGCATATACACTCAAGTGCATTAGCCTTTCTGTGCTTATTTACTGTATAACTGCATTGTTTGTCCTGATTTAACCAAAAAAAAAAATTCTATCTTGTTTGCTAATTTCCTGCCTTTTCTAACTAGAATAGTGCAGTTTCCAGGCTTTGCCAGTTTCAGGACCTTAGTTTCAGTGTTCAGAGCTATCCAGATCTTGCTGTGGTAGAGGGATGTCCTACTGCTTACAATGAGAGTGGGAGCATTGTACTGCCTATCTAACACTAGAGGAGTTGTTTCCAGCTCTGAAATTGCAATGTTATTGACCATTTTGGGCTGATTTCTATCCCTTTCAACTTTCTGGCATAAAGCATTTGCGCACAGAGGGGCTAAGGTTTAACTATTCCCGGTGCCAGAAAGTCTGCTCTTCAAATTTTCCCTTAGAACTAGCTAGTTTATCAGCAGTAGCACTAAAATCTGTATACCTGTGACTGGCACTTCCTCTAAAACTCGCTAAAAAGCACTAGGAAGCCTTAATTTGTTACAAGCACTCACCTCTCCTTGGTAATAATGAGAAAATAGCTGTAGGCACTAGACAGCCTACAATTGCAAGTACCTTGCCAAAAAGTAAGGGAAAACAGCTCTTGTACTACACAAAGAAAGCATCTAACCAGGCACGTCCAAGGGACAGCTTCCAATGATTTCTCCTGTCCACCTGGTGAATCTGGACATACTGGGGCAATGCAGCAATTGCCTCATGTATACAGACAACCCTCTCCTCCTACCACCAAACATTACAACCTGCAAGAGATGCACTTACATAGCCAAAAAGTGAAGCAAAGCTCTCTCCAGCCAAGATTGTGCTAGACAGTCAAGAGGCAAAGGTTAACACTCGCACAACACCTCAAACAACACATAGTCCTTCAAAACCCACACCACCAAAATGCACACATAGCAACACAAAACCCACATATGCGGAGGCTCTTAACATTAACCTGCCCAAGCAACAAGGACCTCCGAAGCTGAAAGGCAAACAAACACCAACCCAAACACAACCAAAGCGTCACATAGCTCACATCTTTAGTGTTCCAACCAACAGCAGCCCCTAAGGCAAGACAACGTACCCAACACTTTAGTCATAGGTGACTCTATAGTCAGGCATGCTGATGTCCCACTCACCAGGCTGAACAAGGAGAAAATTACAGTTAGTTGCCTGTCAGCTGCCAGGATCTGCCACATAACGCATGCACTCAAGTCACTCCACAATAGGTACAAATATGACTCTGTCATTGTCCATGTTGGAGTGAATGACTTGAGACATATCTCCCTGGACTACATGAAAAGAGACATGGAAGAGATCTCGGATCATGTAGCCCAGGCAGGTATGACCCTAGCCCTGAGTAGCATCCTGCCATCGCCAAGAATGAAACTCCAGTGTAAGGACAAAATGATTGACTTTAATAATTGGCTAAGCTTCTGGTGTCGTTCAAATGGGATCTAGTATCTGTCTGCCCGGGACAACATGATTGACAAACCATGATGCTTTGCAAGAGATGGTTTGCACCTGTTGCCCCTGGGATTCAGGTTACTGGCTAAGGCTATTGCCACCCCTATAGTGCCTTTTTTAGGCAAGGTTCAAAGGACAAAACTACCACCGTAATGGGTACAAGCAAGCAAAATCTGAAGGTAATGCTACTCAATGTTAGAAGTTTAAACCTCAAGATGCACTCTCTCGAGGCTCTTCTAAAAATGGAAAACATCAATATCTGTGCAGTAACTGAGACCTGGTTCAAAGCTCCAGAGAGCACCCCTGCAATACCAGGATACAACTCATACTCTACTTTTCGGCCACCAAACCAGGACCGAAACACTAAAGGTGGAGGAGTGTCCATATTCACCAAGGATATTAACACCTCCAGGCTGGTTGCCCAACACAATACATCTGAAATTCTCCAGGTGCAACTAACACTAGGTAAGACTGCAATACAAATTGTAGCTTGCTACAGATCCCCCACCATCCCCCAAGATTCTCACTACACCTTTCTAAACATACTGGAAAATATTAAGATAAAACCAAACACCCTAATACTGGGTGATTTCAACTACCCTGCCATTAACTGGAAAAACTACTCCTGTACCAACACCTTTACTCAACGGTTCTTGGAATTCATAAATTCCAATGACCTAGAGCAACTAATTCATAGTCCCAACAGGGGTACCAGTATTCTAGACCTGGTCATTACCAACATGGGAGATCGATGCTCCACACCAGTGGTCACCCCCTCGTTGGTCAGATCAGACCATAAGCTAATCATCGTTGACATCCACATCCCACCCCCCAATCTCAGTAAAAAACTTCTCCAAAGCCAACTTCATGCTTCTCAAGTCAAAAGTAACAAACTTCATGACACCCATGCAGATGGGAACTGGAAGTTCAACTGCTGAATCCTACGCCAAGGTGCTGTACGAGCACATTCACTCGTGCATGGACTGAGCCATCCCAAATAGAACCAAGACACTGTCCTCTAAAAAAAGGAAGCCAATCTGGTGGTCCCCTGCCATAAACAAGCTGTACAACAGAAGGAAGAAACTGTTGCAGAAAAGAGGATGAACCTAGGATTCAAAAAACTGCCTCACCAGCCTTAGTAGAAAGCTGAGATCTCTCATAAAGTCTTCCAAAGCTAGTTACAAAAACAAAATTGCCAAAGATTCCAAAGACAACCACAAGGCATTCTATAGTTATGTCAAGAATCTAAATGACAATACTCAGACCTGCTCTAAACTACAGCTGAATGGCACTATATATACCGATCCTAAGCATATTGCCAATATCATGGCAGATAGATTCAGTGCCAACTTCACCCACCTCTCACCCCCTAAAGGGCCCATCTCAATACTGAAAGAATGCCAAAGTCCGGTAATCACGGCCACTCAGGTAAAAAACACACTCTCCAAAGCCAAGAATCCAGCATCCATGGGGCCAGATGACATCCCAGATTGTGTACTGCATGAAATATAAAATTAACTGGCACCTCACCTATATGTCATGTTTAATCATAGCCTCACCTCAGGCTTCGTGCCCACAGAGTGGAGCACAGCTACAGTCATCCCACTCCACAAGGGGGGATCCACTTTGGATCCCAGGAACTACCGTCCCATTAGTCTGATGAGCCTGATCTGCAAGGCTATGGAACCTATTATCATGGAACTTATAAACAAAGACATGGGCAACCTTCAAACACTGGACACCACCCAGTTTGGATTCGTGAAGGCCTGATCTTGCCTCCTGAACCTGATCGACTTTTTCGAATCAGTCTCCAGAGCCGTGGACCAGGGTAAGGTGGTTCACACAGCCTACTTGGACCTTGTCAAGGCTTTCAACACTATCCCCCACTCTGGAATCAAAGATAAACTTACTAAGCTGGGCAGTAATCCCTATGTCACTCGATGGGTTGCAAACTGGCTTACTGACAGAACACACAATGTAAAAGTAGCCGACTCCAAATCCAACTCCAGACAAGTGGAGTACTGCAGGGTTCTGTCCTGGGACCACTGTTGTTTGGCATCTACTTCTCTGAAGTACAGGCCAACACTAAGGAACTCTGGCTTACAAAGTTCGCAGATGACTGCAAGCTGGAAGCCATTATTGGATCCCCAAATGATGTGGATATACTACAAAAGGGCCTTACCGAAACAGATGCTTGGTGCCAGAGCCATGGGCTCAAGCTAAATGCCAAAAAATGTATAGTTGTCCCCTTTGGGAAAAAACACATACCTGTGAAGTACCACATAGGTGACAGTACACTAAACACCGAAAGTGTGATAAGAGACTTAGAGACATAGGTAGACAGTGGTCTCACCTTTGATAACCACATAGTCACAACAGTTAGAAAATCCTTCTCTGTGGCACACCTCATCACTAAGGGCTTTTCATCCAAAAAATGGAGGTCATTGTCCCTCTGTACTCATCCCTAATTAGACCCATTATAGAATACAATGCCCCGTTTGGTATGTACCTGACAAGACATCTGCAACAACTAGAAATGCCACAGAAATACGTCACAAAAAGAATCACAGGCCTAAAGCAGATGCCTTATGCTGACCATCTAAAGAAACACCAGCTATACTCTGTCACATATCACCTACTCAGAGGCGATCTCTGCCTAACATACAAGGCCATGTCAAACCCAGAGTTGTTGGACATGCTACACTTAAAGAAATCCCAATCCCTCCGAGCCACACGCTCCAGGGATCTTAACCTTGTCATCACGATGAATAGAACATGCTGGAGGAATACGTTCCTGACCCAGAGACTCCCCATACTCTGAAATAGGCTGCCCATACATGTCAGGCAGAACACCTCAATGGCCCTCTTCAAGAGGAACCTTGACGATTGGATGGGAGATAGGAAATTCACCCCAGGGATCACATCAGTAGCCCTGCTAGACAGGGGTCCAGGAAAGTAAATATTTGTAGGAAGCAATAGCCAGGGAATCTTTATGGCTAGGCTTGTATAGGCCTTAGGGCCGATAGCCTAGTACCTACCTATGAACCTGTCTGTTTGATGTTGATGTGCTCCTTCTGCTGACAAGGCAACCACACTCCCTGAACCTTCAGGGAGCCAAACTTTGCTCCCCATCCCACATTTGAAGCATCTTTGAACAGAGCCTGAGAGGGAAGTGGAGGCTGAAATGGAAGCCCTGGATTCAGAGACAACTGCTGAATCAACCACAGAAGTTTGACCTCAAGACATGTGAGAAGAGGAACAGGAAAGTCTAGAGGATGCGCATACTGAAGCCACACCATCTTCAGAAAACACTGGAGCTTCCTTATGTGGAGCCTGTCCGGAGGAAGCATTGGAATGGTGGAAGTCATGAACCCCAGGGCCCTCAGACACTCCCTGGCTGAAATGGAGGCCAGGGGAAGAAGAGTTTGAAAGAAAGAAATGAGAGTTAATGCCTTTGGAGGAGGCAGGGATGCCAGCACTGGCACCATTTGAAACCTGCAACCCAGAAAGACATGATCTTGAGAAGGAGACAGGGAAGACTTGTTGAAGTTTATTGTGAACTCCAGGCTCTGAAGAAAAGAAATGGTAAAATGAAGATTTTGCAAAAGGACCTCTGGAGAAGATGCCTGAATCAGCAGGTCGTCCAAATAAGGAAAGATTTGGAACCCTTGAAGCCTGCAAAAGGCAATCACAGGATGCAAGGCATTTGGTGAACACCCTTGGGGCAGTAGAAAGACCAAAGAGCAAAGCACAGAACTGAAAATGCCAGGAAGCAACAGAGAAATGCAAAAATCTCCTGAAAAGAGGATGGATCAGAATATGGGGATGAGCATCCTTGAGGTCCAAAGACATCAGAAAGGCCTGAGAGAGCAAGAGAGGAAAAAGAGACTGAAGGAACATCCGAAAGGAAGGCACCTTCAGAAATGTGTTCAGATGGGAGAGGTCTACAAAGAAAGAACCTGACAGACCTGAGAAAGAAGAGCTAAGACATACCTAGAAATATGGGTCTGATAATTAATAGCCCTAAAAAAACTTCTTACCCGCCTATCCATGGTCCTACTGTCCTTGTCAGAAGGCAGTAACTTGGACGAAGGAAGCAATTGAGATGGCTTGTCAGAGGCTACAGACACAAAAGAGGGGTCAGCAGCAGGACATTTAAACAAAAAGGAACAATCCTCAGGTACCCTGTAAAACCTATCAGACTTCCTGGGAGCAGGGGGCAAAGAATCCGGCACTTTAGAGGCAGTGAAAAAAGACATGCGGTAAAGCAGGCAAGACAGGAGGAATTACCGCACGTTTAGGAGATTCCATTTGCAGTAACTCATATTATCTCTTATGGATATCCGAAACCTGGGCACAGTCCCACTTAAAAAAGTCCATCATCATAGAGATTGTATCCCCAAAGGAAATTTCCTCAGAGAGATTATCAAGAGTTTGAGAATCCTCCCCCTCAGACCCGTAGTCTAAAGGATAAGGAATCTGGGCAGAATAAGTAAGGGAGTCATCATCAGAATCCACCTCAGAAGAGTGGAAGTCTCTGGACCTTTTGGGGAAGAGGCGGACCAAGAAGGAGCAGGAACTGAAACCCCTTGAGGAGGCCGTAATAACCGTAAAGCATTAAATAACTCCTGGGTAAAGGCCTGCCATTCACTTTGTGGATCCCTAGAAGCAGAAGAAACATGGTTAGTTTTCTGTGTCTTCTTCAAAGGGACATCTGTCCTGGAAACCTGAGTATGCCCAGACTCGGGACGGCATTCCCCAACTACAGTAGGACCCTCTTCCTAAAAGAAAAACTGAAGAACCCCATTAGACCCCTCAGGAACAGTCAATTGTGGTTCCCTCTGAATGCCCAAAATGGACACCTGCAAATCCTTACTGACCTCCAACCCAGATGCAGTAGAAGAATCTGACAAAACAACTGGGTGAGCCTCCAGGTGCATAATAACCTCAGGAGAAACACCTGTCAGAGGCTGGACAGCGGAAGATTCCGGCCTTACCTTATGCGCCTTCTTCTTCCCACATGACTAACCCTTGGGGCAGGAAGTTCCATTCATAGTATCCACAGCAAGAAGCTTAAGTCGCTGGTTCTCAAGGTACAAGGAAAGGGAAAAAAGCCTGCTACAAAGAGTTTTGGGGACAAACGCCTGAAAAATTGAACAAGACGTATGGTCGTGAGCAGCACCAAGGCAAAGAAGACACTTATTGTGACGGTCTGTGTGGGGAATCAGTCTCCCACACTGGCATTTACCCTTCCTGGATAACATTAACTCCAAACAGTACTAAACAAAACAGAAAAAGTAACCAAAAACCCAACTGGGTACTTATCTGCAACTGTGAGGACTCCTGCAACAGGATCAAGACAACAAACAGAAAAACAGATGCATGCAAAAGACCAGCAGTTAAAACAGAGTTCGGACTGGTGGCAAAAAAGTTCTGAGGATGGTACGCCTGAACATCACCTTTATGTCCTACCTTAAGCAAGGAGTAAGCAGGTGACATTCTGCGTACCTTAAAGCAATGAAAATCTGCTGTAAACTGTCCGGACAGAGGGCTTCATGGCAGGGAATCCCATTAGTAAGGAATACTGCAGCGGTGAATGTAAGGACATCGGATGTGCTAGTATGAAAGGGACAGATTGATGTGCAAAAACATAAAACTTTATTGCTGCTAGTCTGCATAGGCAGCTTATCATCTATTCATCCACATGGGTTCACCTTTCAGGAAGTTAAGTGACCCATTTGGAATTTGCCTTCCTTCTGTATAACTTTTCTGGGAAAAGTTACGTGTGATTGTGGGCATCAAATGCCATACAAACACTCCCACCTGAGTTGTCTTTTTGTTTTGCTTAGTGTTAAATCCTGTAGCACATCAGGTCTTTGACCCTAATACTTATCAGAAGTAGGCTTCATTTCCTTCAGACTTACTTAGAAAACAAACTTTTTCAGGACTTGGTATGTGTGACTGTGGTGTTGTTCTTCTCCTCCTCAACAGACCTCCCTCTTAGGTAAAAAAAGAAAAGAAAAGGTTTGAGAGAGTGGATAGATGAAAACTACATGTCTCCTCTCTCATTTGGTCTGAGACTGATGATTCCAACAGATCATTTGTCTGCTTATCCTGGGACTACTAACATGTCCACTTTCAAGGTCATTATGGCTCAAGATTCTTGCCTTTCCATTAAGAGTTTTGCAGTTTGGATAGAAGGTTAGCTGTAGTTCCTATTGTACAGGGTTTGATTCCTTTAGCCTTCAGTTGTCTATTGTGTGACCTTGAGCAAATCACTTAACCAGATAGTGCTTCAGAGCAACTAGGAATGTGGGCTTGTCTCCTAAATGGTCTGCGGGACTGGAAGGCAAATAACTACATTTGAACCTGTAAGACTGAACATTCAGCTGAGACAACCAGGAAGGGAGAACCTAGACTGATCCTATCTGATGGTTAGGGAGATATTAACCTTCTGTTAGTCAAAGAGGACATCCTTGGCTCACTTATGGAGGGCAGGCATTTGGTCTTCACTCCAAAGACCAAACACATGGACATTGCTAGGAAACATACTTAGAATACTAAACAAATTTCTCCACCTTCCACCCATTCCATTAAAAAAACAACAAGGAGGAGTAATTTGATTTTGCGCAGTGTCTTTAACGCAATTCAATTATTTTAGTCTTCTCTTCTGCTAGCTCTTCCTCTACTTTCAAAGACAAGGAGTTCCTACTTCTTAGAAAGAAGAATTCTCAAATGCTGACCAAGAAGAGTTAGATTATGCCTCTAAAATTCCTTCACCCACTGGATTTAAATCTGATGCAGGTAATACTTTATTCCCCCAATGAGGAAATTTCCATTACTAAAATGAAATACTTTTTTTAAATGGGAAGGTAAAGAGGTTACTGACTCCCAGAAAAGATGATATGAGCTTTTGAATATGAATACTCCCAATCCTGTTGCTTCACCCCTGCCTCCAGATCTGGGCATTCTGGAAGATGCCTTTTCAGCTACTTCATTGTCTCTGGATTCCCATCCTCCAGCCCCTAAGAAACTACATTTTATGGGGTTCATGATACTCGTAAGTACCTTTGTAAAACTCCCACTGCTTGCACTACTGTCACACTCTTAAGAAACCTTCATAAACATTCCACTGCTGACTCTGCTGTCATGTTTTTAGATCCTGACAAAGGTATTAGAACTTCTCCCTCCTCTAATCCAAATCCCAGTGGTAAAGACAGGAAAGATCTTGATAGGTATGACAAAATGATGTATACCCTCTGCCAGCTTAGCTTTTAGAACTGTTAAATTGCTAAACCCACAACAGAGTTCCTTTTGTTTTGATCAATATGGCATAAACTTTGGCAAACCTTTGGAATTCTGATGTGAAATTTAATCTTATGGAAATACTTTACTCTTGCTTCTAAGCACAATGTCAAATGAGGCTATGATGCTGTGGATACTGTCTCTAGAGCAGTTATAGCCAGTACTGTAATAAGAAGGCTTGCTTGGTTAAAATTACACTCCTTCCCCAAGGATTTAAACTATCAATTATTAAATACCCCTATTTATAAATGCATGTTATTTGGTAACTCTTCTGAAGTTTTCAGAAAGCTAGAAGAAAGAGGAAAACCCATGCAGGGAATTAAGCAACTTTTATCTCTCTCTAGTTTTTAAGTTTCCAAGGAACTAGTCTTCCAATCCAGGACCTTTCTTTCATAAATCTTACAAATATGATCAGCAGAAATCTGAAAAGAAGTGTTTAGATGAAAGTAGGCAGAATACTCCAAAAGAAAGATTAATGGATTCCATGGATCCACAACTAAAAGAAAACAAAAAAACTTCTGAATATCTTTGCCAGACATTTCTTCCCTTTCCTCCCCTCTCCACCCTGGTCTTCATCAGAAAATCATAGGACTACTTTCATTTTGCCTTCCTGCATGGTAAGATATAATCCCAATCTTTTGAGTGTTACATATTGTAGTGCATGGTTGCAAACTCCAATGGGCATCGTTCTTCACTCCCCCATGAATACCTTGGACCTCAAATGATCAGCTTTCACCTCACTCCACCAAACATCTCAAACTTGCTACTTCAGATGGTCATATAGCCAATGTCCTCAGATCAATAGGGAAGAGAATTTTACTCTAATTTTTCTGGTACCAAGGAAAGCGGGCACCTGTTATGCAGATTCCAAAATTCAAAATGCTGACACTTCAAACTCTATTACCACTTATTTTCCCTCAAGCATATTTGGTCACTCTAGACCAAAAATATGCTCATCTGCATATTCCCATTCACAAGAGCTTTGTTTTCATGTTGCATTATGAATTTACTTCTTTGCCCCTTGGAGTTTCTACTACTCCAACACTGTTTACCATATGACTCACTCCAGTGATCGCTTTCTGCAGTTTTCAAGGCATGCACATTTTTTCCTTATTTGGACAACTGCCTGATTTTGGCCACAAGCAATCAGGAAGCTTTAACAGCTTTAGGGTTCACAGTGGATCTTTTTCACAACCTGAGATTCATCATGAATCTCAAAAGGTCATATCTGTGCCCATCTCACAGCCTGTTTTTTTTCTGGGCAGTGTTTTGGACATCTACCTGATAACTGCCTTTTTTTCATCCAGAAAAGTTGCAAACTTATCATCAGTACTTTCACACACAAAAAATGTACACTGCAAGAGAATTTATAAAAGCTCTAGGTTTTATGAGCTCTTCCATCATGATGATTACTCTCACCAGAATTCACAAGAGAAAGATCCAGTGGTTCCTTAAGTCTGTCTGGGCTCAGCATTCTATGCCTTTTATCTTTTCCAATTCCAGTACTCAATTTTGTGAAGAAAGAACTCATTTGGTGAGTCAGACAAGTCCATTCCAGTAAAGGGGTCTGTTTCTCTTCTCCCAGCTCCCTCATACAGTGACTACATGTTTCAGACTTTGCTTCATGTGTTATTTCTTCATGGGTTAGGAGTACACAGAATTTGAAAACAGCAACAAAGGGATGTATACATCTTCCTGAAAGAGATGATTGTTCTTATAAATGCCCTGAAAGCTCTGAATCAACTACGTTCTCCAAATACTCTTCTAGTGGTGACAGACAATACCACTGAGGTGTGGTCCATAAATAAATAGGGTGGAACAAGGTCTTACCTCCATTGCAAACTAGCTATGATTGCCTGGGAGATAGCATTTCAGCACATCTTATTCCTTTAGGCAACATGCATTAGTATCACACTCCATGAGAAGATCCAGGATAGATCTTTATGCATAGAAACTATACCAGGAGGTCTTCCTGCAAATAGTTCACCAGTGAGAAATCCTTCAGACAGATCCGTTTGCCTCCAATCTCAGTAGACAACTCAAACATTTCTGCTCCAAGATACATTGCAAAAGGTCTGTAGGACAGGTGTATTTTCAATTCTCTGGACACAGGTGTTTCTTTCTTTCCTTTTTCTTTTCTTTTCTTAACACTGTTATTGAATTATCACTTAAGAAATAGGAGCACAAACGTTAATAGAAAAGAAAAAAAAAATTCTATTTACATCCCAAACATTTTTTCTATTTCCATACATTATACGTTACATATGTTTTCTTTCTTTATAACAACTGTCACTTGTATTGCTTCCAAAATTTCCATTTATTTCTGCATAATTTTCTCCTTCCCTTTTCTAAAGATCTGTCTTCCAGTTCTTTTATCTCTTTTATAAAGACAGTCTTTATATTTAATACTTTAAATGCTGTTGGTTTAGATTCTGATTTCTGTTTTCTAGTAATTGCTTTTTTGACAGCCAACATAATTAAACTTAATAGGGCCTTAATATGTTCAGGCAATCTGAAGATCTTGTGTCCTAGCTCAAAATAATACTTTCCTTAATTAGAGCTATTTGCTCCCCCAATATTTCTGACAGAGTACTCTGTAGAGAATTTTTAATATCTGCCAACTCATTACACTCCCAGAAACATAGTCCAGGTTACTTTTTTTCCTCCTCACATCTCCAACATTTGCTATCTACCTAATGACATGTTCTTTGAAGTTTGCTTGGGATATAAAAGTCCCTATGCAGATATTTTCAAGCAAATATCTTAACACTTCTGGAATTTGTTGTATACATGGGAGCCATATATATATGTCCTTCCATTGTTCCCTTACAAATTGCTTTTTCAGTCTCTCTTCCAGATCTTTTCTTTTTTAGATATATATATTTTTCTGTCTATTATCTTTTCCTTATCTTCTCTGACTGATTCTTATCATTATCATATAATAATTTATATGTCCTACTAATCATCCCTTTTTAGCAACAGCTTATGGTATAGATTTGACTAAAAATCTACCAGAGTAGGTCTTTCACTTAAGCCTCCAATATCCCTTTCTCTTTGTATATACGCCGATATCAATCCCTGGTAGGGAAAGCAATTTCTAAACTACAGTCCACATTTCTTCTTGGCTTTGTCCCAATCTGTTACCTTCCCCTCGCTACTTATTTGCTCCCAGTACCTTGATTCCTTTGCCATTTTTCCAGTAAATTCCAGCCCCCTCTTGCCCATTCACTTCACCTCCAACTTGCAGTCATCCCTATTGGCAAAATCTCTTTTCTGCATTCCCTTGTTGGCTTAATTCTTATACTTTCTGCAAATTTATGA
The DNA here is from genome assembly GCF_019279795.1 of Protopterus annectens. Classification (NCBI taxonomy): domain Eukaryota; kingdom Metazoa; phylum Chordata; order Ceratodontiformes; family Protopteridae; genus Protopterus; species Protopterus annectens. The sequence continues at coordinate 401,484,835 of NC_056730.1, read as the reverse complement.
ATATAATATTTTGCATGGTTGTTGTTATTCTTCCCTTATTTCTTGAACCCCCCATCATAATTCTTTTCCAGTTTGAATTATAACCTTCTGCTTGTGTTATGTATATGAGCCTTAACTGCTTAGATCTCAAATATCCCTGCAAATCACGTAATACTAAACTATCTTGTTCTGTTGGGAAGATCAACTTATCCCACTTAACTCTTGTTCTCCTCCCTCCCAGATTAAACTCCTTCAACTCTTTATTAATTATTGTGTACAACTTCTCCTGTGGCCAATAAAAATATGCCTGGCCTGTATATAAAACTAAAGGGAATAATAACATTTCACTTCTTGTATCCTACTAGCATATCCATAAACAAGAGCATCTAGTTTCTCAGTTTAATATTATCTTTTGTTTAGTTTCTTCCCATACATACTGTTTCAGCTATAACGGGAGCCTTTTTAATCCATACTCCTAAACATCTTTTTCTGGATTTATCAAGTACAAAATAATATCTGCAAATAAAGCCAACTTTTTTGATTACCATACCAATTACATCCTTGAATTTCTGAGATCCTTACTTGCTTTGCCAATGGCTCTAAACATAAAGCAAATAACAAAGAGGAAAGAAGACACCCCAGGCCTGGTTCTTCTGTTCAAACCCAATTTATTGGAGAGGAACCCTCCCACTTTAATTCTTGCCACTGATCTTTAATATATTCCCCTAATTAACCTTACTGTTGTATCCGGGAATCAAATGCTTCCATTGCCCTACTCACATAATTCTGACTTATCATGTCAAATGTTTCCACTTCATCATAACCCACCGAAAGAGTGTAATTTTCTTATTTTATGCTTCCCTCTGAGTCATTATTGTTCTGTTAATGTTAGAAAATATTTGCCTACCCTCCACAAAACAACATTGATCCATATCTGTCAATGTTGGCAACACCTTTGCATTATCTTTTTAGTGTAGACATAAAATCTTTATAATCATAATTTAAAACTGACCTGGGTCTATATGATGCTGGGTCTGATATGTGTTTACCCTCTTTGGGTAATACAGTCACAAACAATTTCTTCCATGATGCTGATGCTTCCTCTCCTTAATACATTTTCCAGATCTTTATCACTTTCTTCCTTCCTAACTTCCAAACAACTTCAACAGGAATACAATATCTTCTTGGAGACTTCCCCACAGTTTTGTTATAAATCACTGTGTTTATCTCATCCCCCCCTATTTTAGCTATTAGTTGTTGAGTGTCATCTTCCTCTAGCCATGGCATAATTAAGTCTTCCATAAATATTTCCATTTATGCTCTTTCTTGGCTTCCACATTCCTCTGTTTCATACAAACTTTCATAAATTTCCAAAATATCTCTAGTACCTCTATAGGATATCTGGTTATTTTTCTTGTCATAAGCTCCCTAAATGTGCTGGCAACACTTTTTATGTATTTATTTCTGTTGCCTATATCATTGTGCTAAAAGTTTTTGTGTTGTGGAGTTGTTATAAAAATAGTTGCTTAATAGCAATTCTAAACTCATGCTTATTATCCATATACTCTCATATTTAATCTTTAGCCGACTGTAGTTGCTGCTCTTCTTGTTCTGTGAGATTACCCTTATTCTGCAATACTTTAATTTTTTCAGCACCTCTAAACAATTAATTTTACTTCTTAATCATCTCTTTCTTTCTACACTATTTTTAATCTCCGTTTTTACTTTATCCTACCTACTAGCTATCCCTTCTGAGGAAATTGTGTGCCCCGTAATAACTCTCAAATAATTTCCACTACACATTCCTTTATCATAGTTTTTAGCAAAGCATGATCTGAAATAGTTATTGGATCTCTGTTGAAGCTTTCATTTAAATGTACATGCTCCTGTGAAATAAAATTGTCTATCCAGTCCAGCCCAGTTATTGTACCTTTTGGAATAAAATGTACATTCTTTCCAAGTTTCTACTACTGAATTTACATCTTCCATACCAAACATGTTCATACATTTAATCAGAAATCTACCCTATTTTGTTATATTTTTCCCTTCTAGGTCCCTTGATACATCCTCAATATCGAAAATCAGCTTCTAGTCTCCACCTATCAGTAATATTTCCTGCAGAAAGCTGATTATTTCTTCAAAAATTTCTTAAGCTCCATAACAGCAGTATTTGGTGAAATACAAATGCATGCCAGCTTAATCATCCTCTCTTTCCAATAGTACCTTACTACCATTTATTCCTCTTCTGTCACTATTGGAGCTCCTCTGTCAATTAGTATTATTACTCCCCTTTTCCTTTGTCCCTGATGGTCTGCATCCACAATCCCTTTTTCCTATTTTTGCACAAATCCTTCCTAAAAATCCTTTATTTTTCAAATACACATGCTCATTTTATCCAAATGTACCTGTTGCAACATTACTATTTATGCCCTACATTTCTTAATATAATTCAGTGCCCTTTCCTTTTTGTCTATACATGTAAGACCATTCACAGCCCAAGATAATATGGACAGAGTAGCCATTATGAGAGAAAACTGATTTCCCCACTGTTATACATGACAATTATTTTGAATGTGTATTTCCAACTGTTGTCTTATATATGCACACTATTTGGCAGGTTGATCATTTATACAGTTGTTTCTTTTTTTTTCCCTGTTTGACCCTATATCACAGTTTTCAAGACTTTTTGCTTTAATGAAAACTTAAAATATACATTTTCATAACACCCCACCCCCTATTAACATAGAATAAACCCAGAAAAGTATGTATATTTTCAACAAATGAAGTTTTAACTCTCCAAATAGGAACAGATGTCTCAAATCAACAGGTGCACCCACAGTCATTGTCCAATTTAAAATTAAGGTTACCCATGCTAAAGCGCAAGTTACAGTATGTGGTCCCACTTGAACTGATTGCTGTCTGTTTTTTATCATCTCTGTTACCCTTGTATGCTTGTATGCTTTCAGAAAACATTAACCTTTAGCCCTAAGAAAAAGTGTGCTGGCTACCTTTAAATAAAATTAAATTATGCACTGTTTTGTTAAAGGCATTAAACTATTAACACTGCTGGGGAGGCCACTATCTTTTATTAATGTCCCATCATTTCATACTTTATTTTTCACTGAACTGCTTGTCGTTGTATCTTTAAATTTTGAATTTCCTTCAGCAAAGAATACTCAGAAATCTCCTGATTAATTGCTTCCACGTGTATCTCATCTCCATGTAAAAGTAATCAGTAAAGAGAAAAAAACAGCTTACAACTTTGCAGATGCATGAAGGTACCTTTGTAAATTTCACTCAGAACAGTAAGTACAGAATTCCCCATGCCAACTGCCACCAGCTGCAGGCTTCTAGTCTGCCACTGAGAGCATTTGATAATGGAAAAAAGGCTAATTGCTTTGCAGATGCAGTAAACTTAACATTTTGTATGGCTTTCATCAATTTTATCTTATTTTGCAAGCCTATTTTTCTTATAAAACATGTTTATAGCTTAAACTAAAAACATTAATCTAGATACACAACCTTGTAAAAACAATAAAAATTGTTTTTGTAATTCTACATGTAATATAATTGGTATACTTTTACACCTCACCCCACACCCCAGCAACCGAAGAGAACAGTTTTATATTAACTTAAACTTGCTTCTGTCCTGCCTTTCTTCTCTTGTTATACTGTAAAATGTATATTTCTTAAAAACTAAGAAAAAGTATATGTTTACTGTGTTATTTTTAACATATACAGGAGTCACTGAAAATACTCCCCAACATGTACAATACCCATGATTGCACATTATACAAAACTGCTTTACAATATAGCATGCAGTTTATATAATGACATTTTTTTATATGAATACTAATAAGAACAAAATTGTTTTAATTACAGATACTTTTTTTTTTCTTTTTTAGTGTCCTTCTAAACATTAATGACATAAAGTGGGTATATGCTTTACAGTCCATCACAAATTTAACAGCGTCAACAACAGTCCAGTTTTTACTCTGTCACTTGTTCTTGCAAATCCATATTTCATAAATGTGACTGATGCATTACAGTCTCCAATTTATTCACTAATTTTAATGTTACTGGTCTTCTTCCTGATCATCTACAACACCACATTTGTTTTCAAGTACAATGTACTTCTGATTTTTCTAGTTAATTCCTGTGCATTTTTCTATTTCTCAAACATTTTCCTTTACAACATTGAAAAAGGTTTCACAGGAAAAGTGTCTGTGTGAGTATTATTGTCAGAAGAATGAGAAGCAGAGTCCCCTTTTGTTTGGTGCCTCACCTTTTCTTGTTTAAACTTTATTTTTTTTCCAAAGCCTGTTCTGTATAAAACATGTCCTTGATTATCCACGAAAAATATTCTGAAGACAGGTGGATATAACAGCTTGAATCACACAACTGTCTCTCAACATTCCCTGATTGCTGGGATAGATTTGTCTCTTTTGCCTGGTATATAGTGAATAATCATTTTTCACAAACACTCTCCTGTCTCCAGTTTTAAGTACTTTTCCTTTCTGTTCCTGTTTTGCCAGGATCAACTCTTTCTATTGGTTTGATTCCACCTTTAATAATGTAGGTTTTAGCCACTTTCTCATGACCTGGTTTTAGTATACACTCTTAAACTCTGCTGTGGAACACAAGTCCAGTTACTTACTTTTGCTTTCATAAAATGAATACAGTCTTTTCCTTCCAGTTTCCATGGTACAGTAGAAAATCTCAGGTTTTCTCTGTATACTCTGTATTCTTACTGTATTATTTTTGAAAGAAGGGCACACCTTGTACCAACAGCTATGCCACCCTGGTCATGGTAGGATGGGAGGAGGAGCATGTCCTAGGATCCCCTTTTAATGAATATATATGATATTACCGTCATTTTGTCAACAATTTGTTTTTTTCTATGGGCAGGGAGAGAGAGAGAGAAACAATTCTTATTATTTCAGAGATATGTGAACAACAGTAGTCCTTCTTTTAATTTGCATCAAAATATTCCTTGCATCAAATTGATTTTTTAGATGTACAAGTTATTAAAGATGATGATGGTAGGATTCAAACCAAAATGTTTAGGAAAGAATGCTTTCGTCCAACTTATGTACACTGCACTAGTATGCATCCCAAGCATGTTTTTAATAATGTATTAAAAGGCCAAATGGTTAGGACTAGTAGCCTAACAGCTAGGGATGTAGATTTTGATACAAGTTTGAAGCAAATGGGAAATTCGTTTTTTGCAGAGAGGGTATAGGACAAATAGTATACGGAAGTCGCAGTATCTGGTAAAACATAATAGGGGCACATTAGGTAAACCATACTTTTCTGCACCACTCAAAAATCATGAAATCGGTGAAATTAGATCTAGAGAAACGAGGTTTACCTTGACTTATTCCAGTGATGACCAACAACTTAAGAACATTATTGGAAAATATTGGCGTGTCCTACAAGTAGATCCCAAGATAGCAATGTTAGTGAGGGAGAAACTTAAAAATGGATATAGGAACAAAAAGTCTCTTAAGCACAGACTTTGTTACCCTAAGAACATGGATATCTTGGATGGGTTAGGATATATGAAGGGGACAAATAAGTATAAGAAGTGTGCATACTGTGACTATATTGAAGAGGCAGATTTATTTATACATCCACTTATAGGCCAAAATTATAACTTAACAGCAGAAGCTGACTGCAACACTAAGAATGTGGTATACTTGGCACGATGTGTGTCCTGTTCTTCATTTTACATGGGCAAAATCAACAAGCGACTCAAGGAAAGAGTTAGAGATCATTTGTATTGTGCACGCAAAGGCCTAAATTATAGTGCCATTGCAAAGCACATGAATAATGAAGGCAGTGAACATAATTTCATGTTTTTAGTACTGGAGGTCTTACAACAGGGTGATAGAAAAGGTGACATAATAAACAAGACAGAGGAAGCAGAATTAAGGTGGATCCTAAGATTGCGAGCACATTCAGCTTTAGGCCTTAATGACCATGTTTTCATTAAACCAACTTTGGCAGCACGTAGATTGAGAAAATAACTGCTGTTCTTTTTGCTGCTCCTTAGACCTGTTTGGATATTAGATGGTTCCAGATACTTTTGTATTTTAAAGTGTGTACATTTAACAGAGTAGATGTAAATCATGAGGTATGCTTGTCAGAATAAGTTTATTAAAAAATATCTGTTAATATACATGCATATATGAGGTTATAAGTTTTTATATGAATGAGAATTTTGGTCTTTTTTATTAATAATAAGATTATAATGAAGAGATGAGATTTACTGTGTCATTACAGCAATATAAATTAATTGATTAAGGAGTATATAATATGTTACTTAGAAATGCAGAATGCATTCTATTTCTATTGGATGTTTGAGAGAGCTAGTAAGGTATAAATTTTGTTAAGTGCTGTTTTTATTTAAGATATGATGAAGCAAAAATTTTTTTGCAAAAGCGCTTATCTTGTTGTTTTATTAAATATTCGATTATTCTTAAACCAAGGTGGTTTGCTTTTACCATCAGCCTTATTTCTGCTCTGTGATATTTTGGATATCCTGGTTTATTTTTGAAAGAACTCTTCTTGAGAAGCCTCACAGTCAGCCAATCATTTTTCCATTTCATCCTCTATTTTTGTAGTTTTATCAGTTCATCTAAATAGCTACTTAAAGCTTGTTTTTAGCCTTTGTTATTTGAGTTGATAATATTTCTTCAATGTTTCATTTATTTTAATCACATCTGAGTACTTTTAATTTATTGTTTCCTCTAAATTACTGGAAGCTGTCTCTTGTCCCATAGCTAAAGACTGAACTGATTTTTGCTGAACAGCTGCAGAAATGTTTTCTCTTCTCCTTTTATGGTTAATTTTCTTTCTGGTTTTCCAAATTTGTTCTTTGCTGGCATTCAGACAGTATACTTCCTAGATAGTAAATGACTCCTCAAGTGATGTTGACATCCTACAGAAAGGCCTCATTCAGACCAACAACTGGTGTCAGAACCATGGCCTTAAGCTCAATGCCAAAAAATGTGTTGTCATCCCCCTTGGAAAAAAAACATTTCCCATGAATTACCACATAAATGGTAGTCCACTGAACACAGAATGCATTATAAGAGATCTGGGAACACAGGTTGACATACCGCATTGCCACTGTGGTCAGAAAGTTCTTCTGTGTGGCACATCTCATTACTAAGGGTTTTGCATCCAGGAAGAAAGAGGTCATTGTCTCCCTCTACTCTTCCCTCATTAGGCCAGTCATTGAGTACAATGCCCCATTTGGCATGTACCTTACTAGACACCTGCAACAACTGAGAGGCCGCAAAAGTACCTCACAAAGAGGATCCTAGGCATTAAACACTTGTCCTATATAGACATACTCAAAAAACGCCAACTATTCTCTGTCTCATATCGCCTACTTAGAGGTGATCTCTGCTTTACTTAGAAAGCCATGTCTGACCCAGCTCTGTTAGACATGCTACATCTAAAGAAATCCCAATCCCTCCGCACTACATGCTCCAGAGACCTCGACCTCATTACCACAATCAGCAGAACATGCTGGAGGGACAGGTTCCATAACCCAGAGACTGCCCATGCTATGGAATAGACTTCCCATACATGTCAAGCAGAGCACCTCACTGGCCATCTTCAAGAGAAATCTTGATGAGTGGATGGGAAATAGGAAATTCAACCCGGGGATCACTCCAGTGGCTCTACTCGACAGAGGCACTGGGAACTAAGGTTGGGTGGCACAATGCCAGGGTAATCCTATGGGCTAGGCTTATAAAGGCTTCAGGGCCATTAGCCTAGTACACACCTATGAACCTATGAATTTACCCAAGTTGACAATTTCACTGGCCTGTATTTCTCTGTTTCTGTTCTCACACTGGAAGAGCTGAAATTAAGCTGTTGATCAGTGTGTAGCCATCATGGAAATCCTGGTCACAGATGTTTCTAATTGTTCTTTAAAATATATGGGATACCTTATCAAATATGTTATTGGTGACCTACTTTTGGCCCCAGATAACACTGGATCTCCCTTCTCATGCAGCTAACCAAGGACAATCAGCAGAAACCTCCTCAAAAGTTGACTTAATCAGAACAAAGGATCTCAGATTCATCTGAATTGCCAAGACCTTAAACTGTTTGGATGATAGTTTTTAATTCCTTTTAGGTACTCTTTTTCTGAGAATGTCTAACAAGTATTGAAGGAGGAAAGAAAACCTGCATCCGTTACATCTTATTTAACCAAATGCAAAATATTTTCTTTTTAGTGCAAAAATAAAGGACTGAAGCCATCTGACGTGGGAACACCCATGATTATTCAGTACCTATGTGAATTGCTAACATTCTGGCCTAGTATGCATTTCAGTGAAGGCACACCTTTCAAAAATATCAGCCTGTTTGCCACCTACCTTCTCTTTTTCAATTTAAACAATGTTTAAAGAGGGTTTTGCATATTAGGCCACTAACAAATAAGGTGGTTCCAATTTGGAATTTGAATTTTGCCCTGGAAAAGTTTACTCAACCTCCCTTTGAACCTATAACTAGTTTTTCTCTAACATTCTTAATTTCAAAGTATCTAAATGCCCTATATACCTGAATACGATCTCCTCTTAAGTAGCTAAACAGTTTTTTTAAGATGTCTGAAGAAGGGTTTTTAACCTGAAAGCGCTAATGTCTTGTGTTTTAATAAATTACTTTCCTACAGTGTGGTGGTTTGAATTTCATCATTTTTCCATTTTATACTGGTGCCTGGTCATCCGAGCCTTTAGTGTGTAGTTCTGCTTTGTTCTTTGATATTAGGGAGGGTGGGGGGTTTGGGAAATAAGGGAGATATTTATAAAAGAGAAATACACAAACAAGGTACACCTGATCTCCCCAAGTAACTGATACTATATAAGATGATAACCTTCTTGGGAGCCAGCGTTACAGTTTTGCTCCCTGTCCCAGGCTAAAATATTAATGAACTAGGGGTATACCAAGATTAATAGAGAGAGAATTAAGTCCTCAAAGTTGAATTAGTGGGGCTATATAGTTCCCTTTTTAAGCAATAATTACCTGCAACTATAGATTTCATAATATATTTTCCAAATTTTAATCTGTTCATAGGTTCATACTAGGCTATCTGCCCTAGGGCATTTACAAGCCTAGCCAGAGTGTGTTTGGCTTTCGCCACCCATTTTAAAATGAATTTTGCTATGCCCTTTTTCGAGGTTAGTATACTGTGCCTCTGTCTAACAGTGACACAGAAGTGATACCCGGAGTAAATCTACAATCTCCCATCCACTCATCAAGATTCCTCTTGAAGAGAGTCAGTGAGGGACTCTGCCTAATCTGGACTGGGATTTTATTCCAGAGTGAAGGGAGCCTCTGGGTTATGAATTTGTCCCTCCAGCATGTCCTATTTATTTCAGTGCTGAGGTTCAAGTCTCTTGAGCGTGTAGCTCGATGGGATTTGGATTTTCTGAGGTGCAGCATGTCCATTAATTCCGGGTTGGACATGGCTTTATACGTCAGGCAAAGATCGCCTCTGAGCAGGCGGTATGCCACTGAGTAGAGCTGGAGTTTCTTTAACCGGGCAGCATATGGCATCTGTTTGAGCCCTTTGATCCTCTTGGTGAGGTACTTTTGGGGTCTTTCCAGTTGCTGCAGGTGTCTGGTAAGGTACATCTCAAAAGGGGCATTGTACTCAATTATGGGCCTGACGAGGGATGAGTAAAGAGGCACGATGACCTCCCTGATCTAGATGTGAATCCCTTCATGATTAGGTGGGCTATATAAAATGTTTTTCTAACCACTTTGGCCACGTGATTGTCGAATGAGAGATTGCTATCAACTTGGGGCCCCAGGTCCCTAATTACTTCTTTCGTACTTAATGGATTACCATCTATGTGGTAATTTGTGGGCACTTTGTTTTTGCCGAAGGGGATGACTATACACTTTTTGGCGTTTAGCTTGAGGCCATGGCTCTGGCACCAGTTGCCTGTTTCTATGAGGCCCTTTTGTAGGATGCTTGTGTCAGCTGGAGAGTCGATTATGGTGCCCAGTTTGCAGTCATCTGCGAACTTGGTCAGCCACAGTCCTTCCATGTTGGCCTGTACCTCCGAGAAATATATACCGAACAAGAGAGGTCCCAGGACTGAGCCTTGTGGGATGCCACTTGTAACTGGTTTGGAGTCTGACATGGCTCCAGCAATTCTAACCATGTGGGGTCTGTCCTTGAGCCAGTTTGCAACCTATCTAGTGACATAGGGGTTTATATTTAAGCTGGTGAGCTTATCTATAATGCCCGTGTGGGGTATTGTATCGAAGGCTTTTGCGAGGTCCAGGTAGGCTGTGTGGACCACCTTCCCCTCATCAATGGCCTTGATGACTGTTTCAAAGAAATCGACCAGGTTTAAGAGGCAGGATCTGCCCTTAACAAAGCCGAACTGTGTAGGATCCAGTGTCTGTAGGTCCCCAATATCTTTATTTATGAGGTCCATGATGACCTTTCCATAGCTTTGTAGACCAAGCTAGTCAGACTTATGGGGCGATAGTTTCCAGGATCTGTTGAGGCACCACCTTTGTGGAGAGGGACCACTGTTGCTGTACGCCACTCTTTGGGTACATATCCTGTAGTAAGGCTGAGATTGAACAGTAGTTTTATGTTTGGGTTTAGTTCTTCTTGGAGTTCATGTAGGACGCAGCCCAGGACACCGTCTGGTCCCATTGATGCTGTGTTTTTTGCTTTGGAGACTGCAGCTCTTACCTGTGCATCTGAGATGTCAGGGGGCAGTATTCTGCTGGGATAGATATTTGCCCTTTTGGTGGGGAAGGGGGGGAGAAGTTTGCGCTGAACCTGTCAGCTAGGATGTTGGCAATGTCTGTGGGTTCGGTGTATTTTTTGTCATTTTGGACTAATTCTGAGCATATCTGGGAATTCCCACCCAGGTTCCTAACATAACTAAAGAAAGCCTTGTGATTATCCTTCGTGTCCTGTGCAATTTTTCTCTCGAAGCTGGCCTTAGACGATTTTATGAGTGTCCGTAGTTTTTTGCTAATACTGATCAGAGATGCCTTCCCTTTTTGGGATTTTGTTCTATCATGTAGTAGCTTCCTCCTTCTATTGTATAGTTTGTTTATGGCTGGGGTCCACCAGACAGGGCGCCTGCCTTTGGAGGATTGGGTCTTGGTTTTGTTTGGGATTGCATGATCCATGCATTCCTGAAGGTGTTCATAGAATGCGTTTATAAAGGATTCTGCGGTCTGGGCCGTATTTTCCACAGTTCCGGGGGCTTTGAAGGATTCCACCTCAGTTTTGAGGAGTGTGAAATTTGCTTTAGAGAAGTTTTTCACTGTGGTTTTCTGGGCAGGAGCTGGGGTCGGGATGTGAATATCTAGTGAGATTAGTTTATGGTCTGATCTTACCAGTGAGGGATACTTCTGGTCTGGAGCACAGATTCCCCATGTTGGTGATGATCAGGTCCAGTATGTTTTCCCCTCTTGTGGGAGTGGTAACAAGTTGTTCCATAGCATTTGAGTTTATAAATTCTAGGAACCTGTGGGCTAGGGTGTTGGAGCTAGAGTAATGCTCCCAGTCTATGTTTGGGTAGTTGAAGTCGCCCAGTATAATGGTGTTTGGAGAGACCTTCATATTTTCCAGTGTTCTCAGGAAGGCTGAGTGGGGTTCCTGGGTTTGGGAGTGTGGTCTGTAGTAGGCTATAAACTGGAAGGCAGTTTTACCCACTGTTAGTTGCACAAGGATAGTCTCTGATGCTTCGTGCTGTGCCACCAACCTGGAGGTGTGGGTATCTTTGACGAATATTGATACTCCCCCCCTCCTTTTGTGGTTCGGTCCAAGTTTTGGGGCCGAAAAAACATGTATGAGGTATAACCTGGTAGTGCTGGGGTGCTCTTGGGAGCCTTGAACCAGGTTTCTGTTACTGCACAGATATTGATGTTCTCCATGCTAAGGAGAGTTTCGAGTGTGTGCATCTTGAGGTTTAGACTTCTGGCATTGAGTAGCATTACTCTTAGTTTCTTATCCCTTGTGATACCTATGGAGGTGGGTTTGTCTTTTGAGCCTTACCTAAAAAAGGCACTATGGGGGTGGCAAGAGCCTTTGCCAATATCTGAAAGCCCAGGGGTGACAGGTGCAAGCCGTCCCTAGCGAAGCATCGTGGCTTGTCGAGCATGTCATCCCAGGCTGACAGGCATTGGATTCCCTTTGAATGACACCAATACTTAAGCCAATTGTTGAAATTGATCATCTTGTCTTCATATTGTGGCATCATTCTTGGTGAGGGTAAGATGCTACTCAAGTTCATGGTCATACCGGCCTGGGCTACATGCTCAGAGAACTCCTCTATGTCTCTCTTCATGTAGTCCAGGGAGGTACGTCTCAGGTCATTCACGCCAGTATGGACAATGACTGAGTCATATTTGTACCTGCCTTGGAGTGACCTGAGTGCTTGTGTTATGTGGTGGATCCTAGCGCCCGACAGGCAGCTCACTGTGACCTTCTCCTTGTTCAGCCTGGTGAGCGGGACGTCAATGTGCCTGATGATAGTCACCTATTACAAGTGTATCAGGTGTGTTGTTTAGCCTTAAGGGCTGTGACTGTTCGGCACACTGGCTTTGTGAGCTATGTGTTGCACGTGTTTTGTTTTGGGGTAGCGGTTGCTTGGGTGTCTGCTTTGGAGGTCTCTGTTGCTTAGGCAGATTTTTATTTAGAGCCTCCGAGTATGTTTTTGTGTGTTTATGTGTTTGGTTTGTTGTCGTGGTAGGTCTATGTGAGACTGGAATTGTAGTGAGTGTGGTTTCCTTCTCCTCCTGACTGGTTATGCCAGTACTGAGTTGAGAGAGCTTAGCCTCCAGTTTGGCTATATGGTTGCATCTCTCACATGTGTTGGAATTTGTTGGGAGGAGGAGAGGGTTGTCTGTGTACATGAGGCAGTTGTAACATTGCCTCAAGATTCCCAGATTCACCAGCTGGACCAGAGAGGAGATTGACAACTGACCTTTGGACATGCTAGAATAGTATTGGGAATTCCTTTATAATTGAAAAAAGGGCCAATGGGGAACAAGGTACTCAAGGGGAGTTTGTGAGGGTGTAGTGCTTTTAATTTTTTAGTGCTGACTTATATAATTGCTTTAGTGAGCAAATGCCAGGCTTTAGAGTAGGAATAGGGTGTTTACTATGAGAACTAGATCAGTTCTAAGGGAAAAAGTGAAGAGCAGACTTTGTAGAGCTGAGAATGGTTTACACCCAATTAAGCGGCATTGCCCGATGCTGCGCTATGCGCAAAATCATGCAAAGCCACGCTAAAGCGGGTTTTATACAGGGGGGACTTGAAAGAGCTAGAAATTGGCCCAAAATGGCCAATAGACTACCAGATTCTTGTGCTGGGAACACTCCTCCAGGGATAGATAGGCTGCTCTAAGCTCCCCACTGCCACTGGTGAACAAAGAAGCCTCCCTTTATCCAAGAAAGAAAATGGGCAACACAGGAACTTTCCAAAAGTCCAGAATACAGCAAAGCCTGTGTTTGGACTACTCTAGGTCAGGAAAGACGGGAAACAAGGATATATATATTTTTTCTTTTTTGCAACAAACAGCAGGAAAATGCAATAAATATGTAACACAGGCTAGCACACTTGAGTGTGTAGCCTCAACAGGTAAATGCAACAAACAGGGCAAACTTTAAAAGTGCAGGTGCAAAAACAACTTTAAACAGTTCAAGAAGCAGAAATACTTGCAGTTTAGCTAGATAGGACAGTCACCCAGGTAGTAGCAGCAAAAAAACACCACTTTTATCAGGTTAGCAGTCGCTCTTTTAGCCTCTCTGCTGCTAGCACCACTCTGCAGGACCACGAGGAGCTTGGCTGAGTAGTAACAAACGCAAAAAATGTGCCAACGTGGGTTTTATATAGGGGGACCTGAAAAAGGTAGAAATTGACCCAAAACGGCCAATAGACTACCAGATTCTTGTGCTGGGAACACTCCTCCAGGGATAGATAGGCTGCTCTAAGCTCCCCACTGCCACTGGTGAACAAAGAAGCCTCCCTTTATCCAAGAAAGGAAATGGGCAACACAGGAACTTTCCAAAAGTCCAGAATACAGCAAAGCCTGTATTTGGACTACTCTAGGTCAGGAAAGACGGGAAACAAGGATATTTTTTTTTCTTTTTTGCAACAAACAGCAGGAAAATGCAATAAATATGTAACACAGGCTAGCGCACTTGAGTGTGTAGCCTCAAGATGTAAATGCAACAAACAGGACAAACTTTAAAAGTGCAGGTGCAAAAACAACTTTAAACAGTTTAAAACAGTTCAAGAATGCAGAAATACTTGTAGTTTAGCTAGATCGGACAGTCGCCCAGGTAGTAGCAGGAAAAAACACTTTTATCAGGGACTAGAAACAGATTTTGTTTTATTTCACTGGGATGGAAATATTATTGTAGTGCATGGAACGCTCTGGTAGTGCTCTGAAACTGGGTAAAAAACAAATGTGTTAAATGCCTTTCTGATGTAATAAACATGTTTAGTAATCTTTAAGTACCACTCACCAATGTTAAGCTCTAGTGTCATGCAAGAACATTTACAACAGTCAGCAGCCACTGCAAATGAGAGAAAGGAAGTTGTTAAACACATCATTTGGACTGTTAAACACTTTAGTTGGACTATTTTAAAATGTTTTAAAAGTCCAAATGAAGTGTTTAACACTCTGAATGAAGTGTTTAACAGCTTTCTGCTGCCCTTCTGTAGTGGCTGCCCTCTGTATGGTAGTGTTATGTTAAAGCTTTCAAAACTATAAAACACTTAGTGCTATTGCATTTTGTTCTTTAACCTTTCTAGTACCTGGGCACAGTTAAAGCTCCATACACTACAATTTTGTTCTTTCCCATCATAACCCATCTTGTTATGTGTTCTCAACATGAATGCCAGGGTTTAACTCTTACTCTTCAATCCTGAGGTGAATTTCTTGACATCCATATGTGGTTATAGCTGCAGACTCAGTCATAATCCTCTTTACCATTATTATTTTTAACAACAGACATAACTATACTGACTTGTGTTACTCAACAGTTTTAGAATGAAATTATAACATTTTATTCATCCTAACCTCCCCAACCACTTCCCCCCAGTGATAGCTCCATTTAACTAGGAGAATATCAACTAATCAGAGTGTTTTGCCCATATTGCTTTCTTTGCTTGTCCTTCATCCATGCATGTTATGACATTGCGTAGAGGATTATCCAGTTACACATTTATTTATGATGCATCTATGTGTGCATGAATTTATGTATGCATTGCCCATGCATACATTTATGTATATATGTATGTATGTTTAGTGTCATGGAGAGTGGCAGACTAAAGTAAGCTAATTTAAGATGTAATGTATTTTTCCTCTGTTTTTATTTTCCGTTAATAACACATCTGGTCTGCAAAGTCTATATAACCTTGCAGTCTTTTCTGTTACAAATATAAAATGAGATTAAAGGAAGTAAAATGTATGACTTTACTATTTGAAATATAAAATATAATCTCTTGCATCTTCTGTGCTATTATGTCATAAAACGTACTTAGAGTGCACATTCAGAGAAGTAGCTGACTAGAACTCTAAAAAGAAAGCAGACATTAAAATGCAGACTGCTGAGATATACATGTGGAGAGCATGTGTATTTGTGACTTTCATTGTTTCTAGACTGATGAAAAAAGCCCTTGTACTTTACAGATGGTAGAACTAATTTAGTTACTTTTGCTGTGGGAATGATTTCACCTAAAATAAGCTCATGTAATGCTTTCTGCAAAATTAAATGATGCAATGGTTTGTGGAAAGCACAACTGTGGAATTGTGATGTATAAATAATTGAGACTGGTCTTTGGTCTGTCTTGATTTGCTTCAAAGACATTAGTGACACATCTGTTGAAAAGATCTGCCTGTGTTTTTTAATATTTTTCTAGCTAAGAGTAGTTACCGTCAGCATTTTCTGAAAATAAAATTAAAAAGCATAAATTATACAAATATAAATATTTTGTGAACACTAAAAGCTATTAAAACTGTACAAATAGCAAAGTTATCTGTAAGTAGCATTTTTACAATGATAATAAATAGATACATTCATAGTCTTTTCCTTAAATACTGTAATATATTATATTGTACAAAAAACACAAAATAATTTTTGTAAACTTTCACAAACACATTTTCATAGACTGAAAACTTTACAACCTAGACATATATTGTTAGAACATTTTTTTTAACCAGACATAAGCTTTCACATGACAACAAGAAATTCCACTACAAGTGCATATTTATTGAGATATTTACACAAACATGAAAACATATGCCTAAATGTATGATTAGCAAAATAAATACTGGCTATCTCTCAAGATGTGCAGTGCAAATATCAAAGACAGTTTTCTTCAACCACATCTAAGGTTTCACTTATCATGCAACAGTTTGTAAATCACTCGCTTTCTGAAGAATTAAGTAATATGGAAATATTGTTTATTTTCATAATTACTAGCAAACAACTAGCAATATTTCCAGTGTAGTGTGATATAAGCCGGCACTTGCAGTGAATTGTCCTGTCTCCCTCATTTGTGTTTTATACCATACGCCTCAATCACATGTAGGTCTCTCAGTTATGAAAAACATTAACACAAATTTGAAAATATGAATAACAAGTGGCAAACAAAGATTAATTTCTCCACTGCAGGGCATCATAGTCAAACAATGTTAGTGTCATTTTGTTACTAACACTGTACCCTTTCTAATACTGCCTATTATTAGCTGATAAGTCGCTTAGGTAAAAAAGATAGACCAGATACTGACATTCAAAGAATGGGAGAGTGGTAAGAAAGAGGCCTATGGTCCTAGGTCAAAGACTCAGCTCTGGAACAGAGGCTAAATCCAGCATAGGGTAACCTAGGCAGCTGCCTAAGGCTCATTGATGCCTGGGGGGCCCAGCTTGGCCATAGACTAGAAGAACACTCCTCTACCTTTATTCTCAGGCTGGCCAAAAAGTATAACAATCCACTCTCTTAGTTCACAGGTCCAATTCCTCTTAGCATGTGACCGCACACACCCTTTCTTCAGATCACATTAGCAGTGGACTTCCAACTGAGTGGGAGGATCAAGCAGGACATTTCATTGGCAGAAAAGTGGGAGATTTGAATTCACTTAGCATAACCCTTCCATAATAAATGGGAACCATATTGTTTGAAGTGCTTTTCCTCTTGGAGGAGATTAGGGCACCAGCAAATAAACCAGGGATGTTTGGGGATTAAATTCTGGTGACAAACAGGAGAGAGTTATCTGGAGTAGCACAACATCACAGGAAGCAACAGCAAGTAGTTGTGAAGAGATTTTGGTTGTGGCAGCAGAAGAGGTGTGTGTGTGTGTGTGTGTGTGTGTGTGTGTGTGTGTGTGTGTGTGTGTGTGTGTGTGTGTGTGCGTGTGTTCATGTGCGTGCGTGTGTGTGTATAAAGTTCCCAAACTGGGGAGGTGCTCTCTAGTTAGACTGACTTGCTTAGAGTTACACAGACTCAAACCCTGTAACTTGTGTACCAAAATCAAGAGTTTTAATCCTCCACACAAACTTCCAGACCACCTTTAACTTTCTCTGTGTTTCTCCCTTCAATAAATCAATGAGGATTACAGTCACTCATTACAGTTTCATAGCTTTTGCAGTTCATAAAATACATGCCAATGTAAAACCTCTTGTTCTGTTCACTTTTTAATTGATTTACAGTAGTCTGTCCTTATCTGTCTGCAGTTTTGCAAAACATCTCTTATTTTACTTAACATTTATGTCCTGTCCTTCAGCAAGTCATTTAACCAGACAATGCTTTAGGACAAATGGAAATTTGAGTCCCCCTGGACTGCAAACCTAGTATCCACATTTGAACCAGGTTACTTATGGTGTAAAGGAACTAAGCTGATTGTACTAAATGAGAGCATAATCATATCATCCTTGTGCTTCAGAAGTGATCCTTGGTTTCTTTGTTCTGTTGACCGTTACATATATATATGTATAGTTCCCCTTCACAAGATCAAATGGATGGAAGCTCGAAATTCAAAATCTCGAGACCAGAATCTTGAACTTCCATTCACTCGAAATTGTGAATGGGAGCCTTAGGTTTAAAAAAAAATAAAAAGTTAACTTACCTTATTGCAGGGGGCCAGGTCCCCCTGTACCCTAGCAGTTTAAATGTGAATGTTCCGTGACCGCACTATAGCGGAGGAAAGGAAAATCTTCTGTTTTGCACTTACGCATATTGCGCGGAATGGGAGATTTCCCTTTCCTTCACTATAGTGCCATCTCGGAGTAGGTATATTTAAGTGGAGGGGGGGTGTGGGGGGTTATTTATTTATTTTTTTTGTCCCTTTCATATGTTCAAGTTTCTCTAACTTCGAGATTATATGTTCAGGTTTATGACTTTTGAGTTTAGAGAAATTCGATCATATGAAGGGGAACTATATATATATATATATATATATATATATATATATATATATATATACATACAAATATTTCAAGCACGGGCATTACTGCCCTTCTAGCCTGCCAATATAATGCCCTTCTAGCCTGCCAATATAGCAAAACAGCTGTTCCACATTGTGTCCAGATTGTTCTTGAAAACATCTAGTCTAGTCCTTGCTTTAATATAATTTGGTAGTCTGTTCAGTGCATTTCTCAGAGAACCAGTTATTACACTTCTCATTCCTATAGAATCCTCTGCATAGGTTGTCTGATGATTCTCTAGTACTTTTTAATAACCCAAAACATTCCTAGAGGTAGTTGTCTCTAAATGCCCTATATACCTGAATACAATCTCCTCTTAAGTAGCTATATGAGACACTATACAAGTTCAGATATTTTAGTCTTTCATAATAATTTAAATTTTTACATCCATGGATGCCCTTGGTATATTTCTGCTGCACTCTTTCCTTTCTACTTTGCCATTTCCTGACAAACAAGCCCCGCCCCATGCACAATCAAGCCACACCCATTCCCTTCAATAGCCACACCCCTTTACTCTAGCACCCTTCAGCATAAGTCTTTAATATCACATACAGTTACCAATAAGTAGAAAAATGTGCAACGAGTCAAAAGTAAATTAAAATGGTATAGACGGTATACCCTAGAAAACACAGATAAAAGGTAAACAGTTGTGATGACAAACTAGACAAAAAGCTACATTTAAGCCTCACTATAATATGAAGACTGTATGACATAGACACCCTAGGAAGAAACACAGGTCAAGGTAAACATCACGGTGATGATAGACTAGAAAAGACAGTTCTACAGTCCAAGCATCTTATACAAATCATGTAGTCATATATTCACTGTAACATCAAATGAACTAAGCTTTGGTATAGACGGTATACCCTAGAAAACACAGATAAAAGGTAAACAGTTGTGATGACAAACTAGACAAAAAGCTACATTTAAGCCTCACTATAATATGAAGACTGCACGACACAGACACCCTAGGAAGAAACACAGGTCAAGGTAAACATCATGGTGATGATAGACTAGAAAAGACAGTTCTACAGTCCAAGCATCCTATACAAATCATGTAGTCATATATTCACTGTAACATCAAATGAACTAAGCTTTGGTATAGACGGTATACCCTAGAAAACAGATAAAGGTAAACAGTGGTGATGACAAGCTAGACAAAAAGCTACATTTAAGCCTCACTATAATACAAAGACTGTACACCATAGAAAGACACCCTAGGAAGAAAAACACAGGTCAAGGTAAACATCACGGTGATGACAGACTAGAAGAGACAGATCTACAGTCCAAGCATCTTATACAAATCATGTAGTCATTATATATTCACTGTAACCAAGTCCAAAACCAAATGAAATATTTAAAACATTGCAGTAAAAACAGCCTTGGTATACCCTAGAAAATGCAGATCAAGGTAAACATAGCAGTGATAACTAGAGAAATGATAGTTCTACAATCATAGCAAGAACCCTATATAACTCAGTCAGTATACAATCTCTATCAAAGTGCACCCACATGAAAAATAATAAATCAAAGTGCACCCACATGAAAATAATAAATCAAAGTGCACCCACATGAAAAATAGTTATGCAGTTAAAAACAGCCAAACAAACCCTTCCTATATATATCTGCAGACAGTATACTAGAAACTACAGATAAAGAATAAGGTAGATGTGGTGATTACAGACTAGAAATTGTTCTAGTTAATAATCACCACATGTTGAACATCTAGATACAGTTACACACATCTTGTCACCATCAATGAATGAGATAGTGCCAGCAAAGCTAGTGAATTAATATAAATTTAATATTTAAAAAATTCACTAGTAGCTGTGCTGGCAATATTTCATTCCCCTTGTCACACTAATCTTTGAAAATCTACCTTAATTCCAAAGAATTCATCCATTAAAAAAATTCCACTTACCTCCAGAAAAAGCAGCAGCAGGGCTCCTTAAACAAGCTCTCAGCCAGAAGAGAACAGGCAGCTAACAAAGGGCCAGCAAGCAGCAGGCAGGCAGGGGAACACAACACCACCCAGTCGGCCAGTCCACAGCACTTCTCCAGGGCAAGACTCCAGCAAGCAAGGCAAGCAGCAGGGCTAGGGCAATCCTTCCAGGCTCCAGGCAGCAGCAGCAGCAGCAAATGAAACCAGCATACCACACCAGGCAATCCACTGAAGACGTCCCGAACAACTAGCAAACAGCCGAACGAACCAGCAAGAAATTTCAGACCTTAGTACCGACCTTTTAGAGTAGAGACAGTAAAAGGTAAAAGTATAGCTGGAGCACCGCTTTTTATTCCCTAATTTTCACGGGCTTTGCGGGGATTTGACTTGCAAATCTAAGTGTTGATTGGCTGCTTGCTGCATGAGCCTCTTCTGCAGCAAGCAGCCAATCAACCGAGAGTCCAAGACGGCAATGTCATTTTTTTTTTTTTTTGTCGTACAGACGCGCTGACATTGTACAACTTATTTCCGGACTCCCAGAGCGAGAACCGGAGTGCCCTATTGATTTCTGGGCACTCCGGAAAAAAAACGGAGGGGTGGCAACGCTATTCATGTTTGTTTTCTCATAAGGTTTCTATATTGTTATTCCATACTGAAGCTTGAGTATCTTCTAATTAACAAACAATGACTTCATCATTTCTGGCTTCCTAGACTTTATAGATCTTGTTATACAGCCTATAGTTCTATAGCTATCATTAACCAACTGTTTTATATGATTTGAGAAAGTCAAGGCCGTATCTACCCATATACCCAGGTCGTTAAATGAGTCTGGATTTTCAATCACTGTGTGCTGTATTAAATATTCACCGTTCAATTTATGTCTCCCAAATCTCATATGCTTAGGTTTTGATGCATTTATTAGCATATTATTCTCCTGTGCCTAAATGGTCAGTTTAGTCAAGTTCTTTTACAAACATGCCCTAGCTGTAATGCATGTAATGTAACGAGTTTACCCAATTTCAAGTCATCTGCATACAGATAGTAGAGCATCTCAAATGAAAAATATAGGTCTGCAAGTAATACCCTAACTGTAACCAAGAATTTCACCTGTCCAATTGGTGTACAATACTTGCTGTGTCCTATTTGTAAGCCATGCAGGTATCTGTCTTATCAAGAGTACAACAATATATTGTTGTTTTAATTTATTGATCAGTGTTTTGTGTAGGACCTTGCTAAATGCTGAAGTTAAATCTATATAAATAACATCATGGCACAATATTTCCATGATGAGGAAGGCTTTTGCAGAATTATGTGTACAGGAATATGCTGGGTTATTGGGTTCCGTGCATGCTGATGTTGTAGTTTTATAGATCCTAATGTTGAAGAGTTTTTTTTTTTTTATTTTTTACTCTCAAACAATTTCTCTTTCAAAAGTCTCCACATTCCTTCTGCCGTTTTTTCCACTGAATGCATCACTCCAATTAGTTTTACATAGTGACTTGTTTTGCTTCCCTATAATCTGTAATGATTCTTCTGTGTATTGCTTTAGATTTCAGTTTGGCAGAATTATCTAGCAGTAAGTTAACCTTTATAACCCCAGGATCACTGCATAGCTATTGTGGTAAAACTTGGCATGAAGTAACAGTAATTTCGTTATGAACACAAACAATGTCTAGTATATTCCGTTTCCTTGTAGGTTTTTTTAACAGTCTGAAGCAATTGTTGTTCCTGAACATACATTGTGAATAATTTCCTTACTAATGGTGATGAATCAATATCATTCCTGTCTGTTTCTGGTAAATTTAAGTCCTCAGCCACAATTATTTTACCCTCCTGTGTTTCATGTAAGAAATGTATGAATTCCTCTAGGTCATCTGCACTTGTCTTCCGTGGTCTATACACGCCAGCAATTGTTATATGCTCCAGGATTGTCTTTATTGCCACAGTTACACAATCTATAGTACTGATGTTATCAATGAACATGTAATAATCACAGGTCTCATAACTATCTGTAATCCCTGTCATAACACCTCCACCTAATTTTCTGTTAGAATGTCTGTTACAGTAAAACCATTATACCCTGACAGAACTGGTTTCCAGTTATTGTTTTTTAACTATGTTTTATAAACAGAAACAACGCCAGTCTTGGGGGAACGTAGCAAATTATTTCAATAAAAAATATTATTAATGCTCCTAGCATTAACATCCATCAGAGATGCATAAAATGTGAGCTGTTAAATTTTCAATCTGGCAAAAATCCTGCCTTTTGTTTGTCAAATATTGTAAAATGTCTGCTACAAAAAATTCTCTTCCTTGATCTGGAGAAATGCACTTCATCCTGTTTGAACACAGATATGCCAACAATTAAACTTGGATGCTCTACACATTTCATTTTTTTAAAATGGGACATTTTCTTTCATGTAGGTATTTACCCCAAAAATCCTTTCATTCACAGTGACCTGACTCTCCTTTCCATATGGGATTTGTGAAAAATATGTCCTAACACCAGTACAAGCTATGCTATCTAAGAGGGCTGTAAGTTCCCTACATGTTGACAGTGTGTTTATTATTCAGCTTGTTTTTGCAAGTACACAGGCAGAAGCATAGCTGGTTAAATTAGTAACCTGGGCTGGTGCTATGAACCACCTCCACCCCTAGCTCTTCAAGTGAAGAGCAAAAAAAAACACCTCACTGTAATAAGCCATAAGTTATTTATACACCCTCCCAAAAAAAAAAAAAAAGACATTCTTTCTATTGGCACACCAAGCAGGTGGCCAGATGCATGACATGCCTTCCCATCCATCTCCAGCCATTCAGGTCCTGTTTCCCTGCACTGCCCCAACCTTTCTTTAACATATTTTATTAAAAAGAGGCATTTCTTCATTTAATTCTTTTAAAC
The DNA here is from genome assembly GCF_019279795.1 of Protopterus annectens. NCBI lineage: Eukaryota > Metazoa > Chordata > Ceratodontiformes > Protopteridae > Protopterus > Protopterus annectens. The sequence goes on along the minus strand of NC_056730.1, from coordinate 401,461,519 downwards.
TGTAGCAAACATTTGCTACAGTTTATACCTGCATATATGGAGAGCTTTAGCACACATTCTAGTTAAAAACAAAAAGAAAACATGTCTTTTTAAACTGTAGGAAACTTTCTTCCACATCATACATCCAACATTTCCTAACTACCTGAGGAAAAACTCTTTGAAGTCTGCTTGGGGTATAAAAATACCCATGCAAACACTTCTAAGAAAAAATCCTAAACTTTCTGGACTTCATTGCATACATATGCTCATCCATTGTTGCCTTGTAGATTGCTTTTCCATTCTCTCTTCCCAATCTTTTCTAACCTCCTTTGATTAATTCTTAATGATATCATGCAATCATGTATGTATCCTAATAATTATCCACTTTTTAACAGCTGCTTCTGTTCTAGATTTGACTTAAAACTCTAACAGAGCAGACCTTTCACTTAGGACTCCCCTTTCCCTTTCTGTTTGCCTATACTCTGATATCAATCCCTGATAGGGAAGACCGCCTTTATCCTGCAGTCCAAATGTCTTCTTCTTGGCCTCATTCCACTTTGTTACCATTCCTTCTCTAGTTATTTGCTTCCAGTACCTGGGTTCCTTTCCCAGTTTTTCCAGTAAATTCCAGGCCCCTATTTTCTGTACAACTTGCAGTCATACCCATTGGCTCGTTTCTCCTTTCATGTGTTGGCTTAGTCCTTAGTATACTTTCTGCAATCTTATGAATATAATGGTCTGTATGATGGACCTGCATCCTAATTCCTACTCTCCTTTTTGCTTGAACTCTCCCTGTTTCATCATCATCTCTTGATGCTGTGAATTTTAATCTTCTGCTTCTGTTATGTAATCCTAAACCACTTTATTCTATTGGAAGGATCAACTTATCCCACTTAATTCTTGCTCTCTTTCCCTCCCAAATAAATCCCTTCAGCTCTTTATTGTCTACAACATTTCCTCTGGATGATAAAAATATGTCAGAGCTATATATAAAACTAAAGGGACTAAAACATTTCCAATGCTTGTATCTTACTATCCATATCCATAAACAAGAGCTTCCATTTTCTCAGTTTTTGTATTATCTTTTGTTGACTCTCTTCACACATATCTTTAGCTGCCATAACAGAAACCTTGTTAATCCATACTCCTAAATACTTTATCTTATTGGGTACCCATAAATGTGGGTATTGTTGAATCAGTTTGTGTGTGGGTACATAATTTATAGCTATATCCTGTCATTTATCTTCATTAATGTTATATCCAGCAAAGACCTTAAACTGTCTCAAAGTGTTCCACAACACTGAGATGTCCTTTCTGGATTTATCAAGTACAAAATAATATCATCTGCAAATAAAGTCAGTTTTTCTTGATTACCATACCAATTATAGCCCTGAATTTCCGAGTCCCCTATTTTCTTGACCAGTGGCTCCAAATATAAAACTATTAACAAAGGGGTAAGAGGACAACCTTGCCCAGTTCCTCCACTCAAATACAACTTATTGGAGAGAAACCCTCCCACTTTAATTTTTGTTTCTGATCTTTCATATTTCCTCCCAATAAACCTTATTATTGTATCAGGGAATCAAACTGCTTCCATTACCCAACTCATAAAAAATCCCAGCATACACTGTTGAATGCTTGCTCTTACATTCTGCTTCTCTCTGGATTATCATTGCGCTGTTAGTGTTGTCAAATGTTTGTCTCCCCTCCACAAAAGCACATGGATTCAAAGCTATTGATTTTGTCACTACTTTGCAATTCTTTTGGCTAGTATAGACATAAACACTTTATAGTCACGGTTTAACATTGAAATGGGCTTATATTAGGCTGGGTCTGACAGGTTTTTAGCCTCTTTGGGTAATACAGCCACCATAGCTTATTGATAAGATGCTGGTGCCCCCCTTTTAAAATACTATAAAACAAAATCTTCCAGATCTTTTATCACTTTCTTCCCTCCTGATTTCCAAGCTTTCATAGGAGTACCATCTGTTCGTGATGATTTTCCTGCAGATTGAATAAAAATTACTGTTTTTATCCCATCTCCTATCTTAACTATTAGTTGTTGAGCCTCATCTTCCTCTATTCATGGCATAATTAAGTCTTCCATAAATATTTCCATTTGGGCTCATAGGTAGGTACTAGGCTATTGGCCCAAGGGTCTAAGTAAATCTAGCCAACAAGGTTCCCTGGCTTACGCCAACCAAGAAAGTTAATTTCCTGTGCCCCTGTCGAGCAGAGCCACAGAAGTATCCCTGGGGTGTATTTCCTATTTCCCATACACTCATCAAGATTTTTCTTGAAGAGTGCTAATGAGGAACTTTGCTTGAGATAGATGGGTAGCTTGTTCCAGAGTATGGGAAGTCTCTGGGACAGGAATCTATCCCTCTTTCTTGGTTTCCACATTCCTCTGCTTTATGCAAATTTTCATAACATTTCCAAAATATATCTAATACCTCTATAGGATCTCTGGTTATTTTTCTTGTTATAGGCTCACTAAGTTTAGTGACAGTACTTTCTACTTTCTGTTGCCTGAGTCATAGTGTAAAAAGTTATAAAAAATTGCTTAACAGCAATCTTTCTAAACTTACACGTTATCCAAATACTCTCTTATTTTCTCTTGCATGCCTCACAACCTGTAAACTCAAAAATCTAGATAAAGGCCCATCAAAAGTAGGTATAATTGGCCAAAAATTGGGATGCTGATTAACATAAAATTTGCATACATACTCATGCAATCCTGCCCACTCCATTAGGATTGTGGGATACCAATATGAAGATTGAAGTCACTAAATAATAATAATAAATAATGGCAGACATTTGAATTTCAGACATTATTTCCCTCAGAAAATACATAATAATGCAAAACCTGTGATTTTAGTAACTATCTGAGTTTACAGGAGCAATATTTAAAATATGTCCCTATTTTTGGGTCTTTGTTCCACCATTATTTTTGGCTTTGTCCAGATTTTTTGCTATGAGAGCTTGACATGTATTTGCTAGATATATACAACTGGTGCAAGCATAAACAATTCTAGACTTACTAGTAATAAGAATGATGTTTTTAAAAATTCCCAGTGTGTCAGCAGCTGATGACAATTTTACCTAATGCTACTCTTCATACCTTAACTTCTAAATACCAAGCACCGGCTCTAAAGTACTTTGAGCATTTAAATATGTATGAACATTTTATAACAACTGCAAAATGTTTTAATTTGGAGTTATACAGTTATAGCAAATTAAATCAGTATTTTTATTTTGACCTCCTGCACACGATTCAAACCAGACAGTATCATATTTAACTCCATGGCAGTAAGTATAAAACGCATGTACAAGCTGGAAGTAATGCACTCCCCAAATGTTGCCATTTCTAGTAGGCATCCTCTTCCCATAACAGCTGGGCAGCCCTAAAGGACAACAAACATCTGGGTCAAAGGATTTCTCCTCTTGTCAAACTACTCGTCCCACATCCAGTGAACTAAAATGTACGATGTGAAAAAATTGTACTAATTAGTATTTATCAGAATTTCTAAAGGTTTCTCCTGTCACTTCAACTTACCCCCAAATAAAGAGCAAACTAATGTAACCAATCAAATGCCTCAGTCCCAGTACATGGAATTAAATATAGTAAAATTTGGCAACCACTTCAACTGGCATGTGCACAGCAGTTTTACAATTGTTGTTCTGTACTTCTAAAATGGTCTGTCCATTTAATATTGGTATTCAACGGCATTTAACACAAATGCGTGACCAATGCTTTCCAAGTGAAACTGGGAAGTTTCTTTATTTTTCTCCAAATTACTTACATTTACCAAAGAGGCAACTGTATCCCTCTCCACACTCGAAATTATAGCTCTCAAATCAACCTTCAATATCCAAAAGGTGTAAAGAGCAGCAAATGGACAAAGTGAAGTACTAACAGCTTTCAACTAGGAAGAAGTTCACAAAATGGGTAATCTACTTTATTTTATAATAATACAAAAAGTTGTTTTGATGAATGAATATGACATTAGTAGTTGCCATGAGTATTAGTTAACTGTTTTACTAATCCAAACAGCATGTCTGAATGCAGCCAAACTTTCTAAGGACAAGCAAACACTATTCAGTCTTATTGGACAGAATAATACAAACGTAATAAACAACATACACTGAAAATGAATGAATTTTGTAACTCAACATTCATCCACAATATAAAACACTAACATTTATTTGTATGTTACGGGATCACAGTGCCACAATTATTGCAAACTTAAATAATTACAACTTTGCAATTATATAAACCATTTAAAAATCTATGGACTACATTTTAGTTAAGACTAACAATTTATATAGCCAAAAAAGAAGTTATAGGCGCATCCTAAATATGTTTAGCACTGACACTACACTCTTCGCTGTTGCACAGCATCCTCACCCGTTGGTTGGCTGTGCTGCAAGTCAGTCATGGGCAGGCTGTGCCATGGCTATAAACAATTGTCTGAACTTTGTGTTTAGTTTTTTTTTAAATCGCCCACTCCAGTCTCCGAGTCCGGGAGGCAGTCAAGCACTGCCTCATGAAGCTGATGTCATCATGCATGCCCCTACATGCTGATAGCATTGCAGGATACGCTGGTGATGTTTGATGATGTTAGTCATAACTTAAAATTGTAAATAAAAAAAAATCGGGAATTGCAGAGGCCCCATTATTTTGCTCTCACAAGCAGTAAATACTGAGAAATTCAGTATTGTGGAGAGGTATGGATGTATGCTGAAGTTTACAATTAAATGCACATGTTCCTGTGAAATACAATTTCTAGCCACTCTAGCCTAGTTATTGTACCCTGGGATGAGAAATGTGTAAATTTTGTCTGAGCTCCTGTTACTGAATTAACAACTTCCATAGCAAATATTTTCATAACTTTCTTCAGAAATATACCTTCTTTTGTTATATTTTCCCTTCTAGGCCCCCTCTGATATATCTTTACTATTGCAAATCAACTTCAAGTCCACACCTATAAGTAACATTCCCTACTGAAAGCTGATTATTTCTCCCAAAAATATTCTTAAGCTCCATAATAGCAGTTTTTGGTGGAATATAAGTACATACCAGTGTAATCCTCCTTGCTACTACAAATCTGCCATTATTGCCTTTTTGTCTCTTTTATCATTATTGGAGTCACTAACATCCATATAATTCCTCTAACCACATGGAACCAGTCTGTTAGCTGCTGGTCAGTTAGCTGATAGTATGTTATCCTATACCTATAATGCTTTCAGACTTGCCACTTGTGGATGCATCGTGATCCTTGATGGATGCTAGTAATGCTTAAGGGCATCAAATTCTGTTGTGCTACAGCTGCTGCTCCTCCTCCTTGCATTTTCACCAGTTGCAACTCCATAATTTTCAGCATGGTTTTTGCCTTTATGCTCAGCAGCAATTACTTGCATACCTCTGTTCATGATGACTTTGAGTTGCGACCTGGTTTCACAGACCAGCATTTGCATTTTATTAAACACTCATTAGACTGTCCCTGTTCATTTGCATGTCAGTATACAGCCACTTACATACCCCTATTCCCATCATTAGACTATCCCTGTTCATTTGCATGCCAGTATACAGTCATTTGCTTATCCCTATTCCCATACCGTTTTGCTCATTGCCACACCTCTCAATTTCTTGGTTCAAGAATTCTGGGAAAAGCCAAAAATAATGGAGAGGGGGAACCACAAGCCAAAATCAAGGACTTTTTTAAAATTTTGTTTGTTTCTTTCAGCTTTTCCCGGTTAGGGGTCGCCACAGTGGAACTTCGGTCCGCTAATGATTGGCAGTTGATTTTTACGTACCGGCTTCCCAGGCCTGACGCACAACCTTGAACGAAGATACGCCTATTCACGCATGTCTCCACGCAGAAGACGCTCTAGCTGAGAATCGAACCGGACAGCGTCTTACTGTGAGGCGACAACGCTACCGCAGCACCACCACCGCGGGTCTAAGGACTTTTTTTGAAATATTACCCAAATTTACTTAAAAAAAAGCATTGGGTGTTTCTTCAACATGCATTTTCTGAACAGTAAGTATGGCATTATTGACTGAGTATAATCCTCAATGATTTAACAGAAAATCAAAATTTTTAAAAGGGACAGGGTAAAAAATATGAGCAAAATCAGAAATGTTCTGCAAAACAGGGGAGAGTTGAGAGTTCTGCAAAGTGCCCTTTAGTGCTAGCCAGTTATATGAATTGCTATACAACTGCATGTGCTTGCTTTTGATGTAATAGCATGCTGTACTACACAAACTGACTATGAATACCAATCACAATGCCTTACCAAAGGTAAGACTGCACCAACTATTGTGTTTAAAGTATTTCTGACTGACAGGAAGTATTTGTCATACATAAAAACTTGGCAAGAAGCGAAATCTATCATTCGGCTGACTTCACTAGTCAAAAGGGCTGCAACCTTCTCTGCTAAGTAGCAAGCTTCCCTAAAGTTTTTAACATGAAAAACACAAGCTTCAGACACACATACATTTAATGGCATAAGTCAGTAAGTAACATTTTCTGATGTACCAAGAAACAGCCTGCTGGGCACATATTTGAAAATGCACTCCTCTTCTAAATCCAACCATCTTAAATAATTGTTTTAATATGTTTTCGTTTGCTGATTTGATTCTGCAATTTCTCATTCACATTCTGGTATTAATTTAACAAAATACATCGCAGCCTGATTTAATTCACTGATTGGTGCTGTCCAAAACAAACTCCTTCTGGAATCAATCTTAACTCTTTAAAAATGCATTGCAAAGGTTAATGTGTTTATTCTAGTGCAATACAAAAGAAACACATTTATGAGAATACATCAGCAATAAACTCAATTAAAATATATGCCAAATGCTTAAGCAGAATCCTTGGTAGAAATGTTTAAAGAACAATATTTTTTTTAATCTAGTTCATATTAGATACAAAAGGAGAGAAATCAGAATGTAGTTTCCTGAGAGCAGATGTAAATCAAACCCAATGCAATTCATGAAAATGCCACAGACTCTTTGGAATGTAGGTATACTCTACTGTCTACTTTGAAGGCACTACATATGCAGTAGGGATGAAAATGTCTGCCTGAACCTAGTACTGTGATTCATTAACATGAGTCATGGTGCACAGAATAGTGGAGGTACCCATAAATTGGAGGTAACAAGACATGTGATGTGCTGCTACGTATAACATAGTTAAACAGTATGGGGTTACCACTTTTTTATCCTGATCAGCTCAGGACATTCTTAATTTCTGCTTCTATGTCCTAAGTTTTTCAGCAGCCATGAGCAGGTCATGAAATAATCCCAGTTCTGTGGCACTTTCTGTATTCTGTGCCTTAAATGAGGCATTGCATGTGCTCAGAAGGAACTGATCAAAATCATTTCCACTTTCCACTCCATGACCACACACACACACACACACACACACACACACACACACACACATACACACTTGCACCTGTGGATTCATTCATACTTGTATTCATTCATAACATTCATAAATATTGTTCATACTCCAGCAACATATTCAAGTAGTCAAATTCATCAAAGCCCTTTCCCACCCATAAACACATAGTGCACGTCACTCACTCACTCACTCACTCACTCACTCACTCACTCACTCACTCACTCACTCACTCACTCACTCACTCATTCACATTTTTTATTAGTAGCTAGGCAATCAGTCACTACTCATTTTTTTTTTCTAGTAGCCGGGCAACATGACTGGGATCACTAAATAAGTTATGAATTAAAAGAAGACTCTTTTAATTAACTTTTTATTTAGAAATATCAGTCCAGCATCACCTAGCTGCTGGAAATATGACTGCGTTAGTGAATGAGTAAGAACTGTGGTATTTTTGCTGGCTTTTTTATGAATAATGAACTAGCAGATCAAGGTAAACTTTCTCTTGATCAACTTATTTGTTTTGCAAAAATTCTACAACTATGGTGTGGTATTGTAAATAGAGTGGGCACTGTCAATTATTTAGTTAAAAAAAAGTTTAATTGCAATAAAGTTTTAAACAATATAATTAATAGTAAACATCCTAGTGTTTAAAACATTGCAACAATGTTGAATAATAAATGCTGTGAGACTTAGTATTCTTTCCCACTTACATCTGCTCCTGATGCCTCTCTTTGATTTCTGGGTCCTGAAGTTAGGTGATCCTCTAGAAATTATGCAATTTTTAGGGAGCTAGAGGAGACCAAGGCAAAACTACTGCCAAAGAATGATTTTTTTGTTTTATGCCCCACCCCAGACCACTCCCCCAAACACATGACTTGGTGCAACGTCAGAATTCCTCAGACATCTACCAATTTTTTGTGTTGAATGTTGTGCCACTCCTGATCCTCACCCTTCAAGAGAGTGGCAGCATCAACCTGGGAGCCCTCTACTCCCCCTCTGGTAGGCAAGCCAACAAAATACCAGTATTTCCCTATCTCCTTCCATCCCACTCTTCGTGAGTCAGGGCCACTAAATAAACCCAGACACTGGCTCCAGTGGATGTTCCATCCCTCTGCAACGTGGAGCTGGACAGCGGACACAAAATCTACAGGATTTTAATATTCACCATATCAAATAGAACTAATACTTATGATTTTTGTTCACATCATCACTGGATCAAAAGGTTAGGATAAACTCTAAAATGCACTACAGAGTATCTAGAACCCCAAGGCTTCTGGGGGCTTAGTGGCTTCCAGATTCCTGGCTTAATTCAATTATTTCTTCCAGAGTTGGTACAATCTTGGCCACATCCACTGTTATGTCCCATATTTGATTCCCCCTCCCCCTATGTTCCACATTGGACATATGAAAAGGTGGCAACCCTAGAACAGTATCATCATGCCTAATAGTGTGGTGAAACAGAGTCACACATTAATATTAAGAGATACAGGGACGTATCCCATGACAGAGTTCCTTTTAGACAAGAATACTACTACAGCAGCCAGCTGTGTCATAGAGGGATATATCCCTGAGTATACTACATATGACCCAAGTCTGACCAGCAGTTCGGCTGGCTGGAGAGAGTGAAAGTGAGTAGCTACTGCTGGCTTGCCCTTCCTGTGAGAGGGCGGTATCTCTGGCTTGCCAAATGTGTGTCACTTAGTAGGAGCATGTGTTTATCCAGTGGAGTTATGAGCTGGCTGAGTTTATACTACCATAGCACATTTATACTAAGTAGCTGAGGCAAAACTAGCAGGCATAGTTATGCCTCCATTTGGGGGTAGTAACTGAGGGCCATTAAGAAGGGATATTGCTGCTCCCAGGTGGCAAGGGTAGGCCACCCCACAGGACCAATAAAGTTGCCCACTCGCTACTTCACAACTCTCACCTGGAAATGGAGTGCTGATGGAGTTTCTCATGTAAGAATGAATAGGCCATAAGGCGCACACCTAGCCCAGGAATACCTGGCTCCCATTTCTCAGAATTAATGGGGCAGTTGGATAAAGGTAAAAGAGCCTCTGGGGAAGGTACTGTAGGAAGCAGAAAAAAGTGTCCTACCCTTCAGAAAGGAATGAAAGTATGAATACATAAGCAGTAACAGATCTGTCCATTAGCATAAGAGCTGCTTTGCATGCATGAGCAGTTGGACGAAAATGTTAACGAACCACCCTTAGTCATACTTGTAGAACAGCTGGGCAGCCTACAGAGTGCTGTCATCCACTGCTGTCACCATTAAGTAACCTACTATGCACAACAATGCACATTCCACAAAAGTAGCTGAGGTCACTGTGGCCATTGCAGATTGCATTCCCAGACAATAAATTAGGTGGTATGTGGCAAATGTCAGGAATGAGTGCACAGTTCTATTGTTATCAGCCATAAAGACTCAAAATGTAAAAAGTAATGGGCATTCAGAAGCCATGTTGCTAAAACACTGGTATGTCCTTAAGGGGTTATTTGTATATATCCAGCAGGCCTCCACTACACAAGGTTTACGATATTACATAGTGGAGACTCTAGCTTGCCTGGGTCTTACTTGGGGAGTAACGATTCTCAATAGATAAACAGGAACTATCTCACGTTTGTTTGTTTTCTCTTATAAAATGTACTATATTAGCTATACACCAGCCAGGAGTTTTGCTGAATGCCATTCATTTTCTTTTAAATCTTCACAGATGCCATTTCTTCCATAAATTATGTTTCACTTATACATTGTGTAACAGTCATGTGACCTTTGTGGCTGTAATGTATAATTTAGTATATCCTACTGTATCATCTGTGGTTGCTGTATGTTTTTTTGATAAAACTATTAATGATGAAAATGTCTATAAAGTAAGCAACTGGGGATGTGTGTGTAGATAGACCTACTAAACAATGCTGCCTTTTGCCTGTGTTCCTGAGTGAAGAAACTCAGCATTGCATTATTTGTTGAGTACATGTAAGGCTATACAAGGTAACACTGCATACTTTGCTTGAACAGGCCACCTCCATTTTCAGCAAACATTATTTAATCTTTCAGGATATGCAGGGTTAACATCATAAAACTTTACTTATGCAGGCTATCTCTGTTTTCAGCAAACAACGCGCTCGCCTTAATCTTTCAGACTAACTCTGTAATCACTTTTACTCATTCATACTGCCTCTGTTTTACATAGACACTCCATTAGCTTTCAGTCTTCTTTGGTCTGTAACAAACAACTGTAGGGACATAAAAAAAAATACTTGAGTCTAATTTCTTTAATTATTGTCCAATACCAATGCAATGCAGATATACAACTGCCATAATAATTTAGTCAAACAGCTTTACCATCAACTTAGCAATTTTACAAATATGTAAGATGCTTATTTTAATTGAAAGTTTTCCTAAACCAAGATATAGTCAATTAGTATTTACGATAAATTGGATTAACAGCTTTATGAATCCATCCATCCATCCTCAACCACTTTTCCCATTTTGCACATGGGGTTGGGGTGTCACTTCTGCAGTGATAATCATTTTCAGCCAATGTTTACACCGCCGTGTGGCTAGCTCTGCCATGGTAGTTCATTCACACCAATCACTCATGCAGACACTCTCACCTATGGCCAATTTAGAGAGCCCAATCCACCTACTGCATGTCTTTGGAATGTGGGAGGAAACCAGAGCACCTGAAGGAAACCCACGTGACTGCATGGATGGCATGCAGATTCCACACAAAAGGCACCCCAGCCAAGAATCAAACCAGAGAACCTCTTGCTGTGAGGCGACAACTCTAACCATTGCACCACCATGGCCACCCCAGCTGTATAAATAATGAAACCAATGGAGTGGTGGAAAAGTGCTTACCAAAAAAACAAATAAACCAAAAAATAAGCACCTTGGTAGTCAGTCTCCTAGTACGTTTATTGTATAAAAAAATCAGTTAAACGCTTTCATCAAACACAGTTGACTTCATCAGAACAAAGGACGTTTCTTAAAAAGCAATTTAAATAGGTTTAAAACAACCATGATTAGTAAAATAACAGCCAATAAAAGCCATTGAATTAACATAAGTCATGAATATTAATGTTTAAAATAATCAGAGTAGGAAAAACCACTAGGTCAATATTGTTCACTGTCAAAGTAATAAATAATAAAATAAATGAAGGGACTTAGACTTGTCCTGCTTTTTCTTTTAATACTGGCAGGATAGTCAAATAATCATTTAACCCTGGATGTACATTTGCAGCCAACCTTAACTGCCACAACAACTCTTTTTTACACAATACATTTTGCCAATCCCCCCCTCTGGAATCTACTTGCACAATACCCAAAATGACAAACTTAAACCCAGGAAAACCTTCACACTGTAAACTATGTCTAAACATAGCATTAGTTTCTCTTTTGTTTTTTACATCATATAGATGCTCATATATTCGAGAAGCCTCTCAGTTTTTCCAAAATAAAATGAAATGCATGTATTACATTTCGCAAGGTATACTAGTTTGTTGGAAAAACAATTACCTTTCTTGAAAAACAAGGTATTACCATTTTTATTAGCCAAGGTAATAATGGTACCCTGTAGAACATAATGGCAATAAGAACATCTACCACAGGGTCTGGTACCATTTAGGTTGCTGTTAGCTCCACCATTACTAACTTTCCTTTCTAAGAACAATTTTAAATTAGGTCCTATCTTGGTAGAAAAAGTGTGCTTTTAACCCAAAACTTGATACACCTTATTGTTGGTTTTAAAAATACTCCAGTTTTTATTAAGAATATTATTGACCCCATTGTATAGGGGACTATATTGAATCACACAGGCTTTTTGAAAATCCGTATTTGCCAACCATCTACATCTACCTGGGGGGTCTGTTAATCCCCTACCTAAAAGCGGTATATATTTTTTACCTCATTCATCCAAAACTTCACTCAGAATGGCATCAATAAATTCACCAGGATAACCCCTATCTAAAAACATTTCCTTCAGATGTACAAATTCCTTTGTTACATCCTCTTTTTGGGAAGTCATCCTGGCTATCCTGATAGCCTGACCTTTAATGATGCCTTTTTTCTGAAACAGTGGGTGATTGCTGTTATAATGTAAATAACTATAACAGAAGGTTTTCTTATGATATACTTCAGAAATAAAACCTTCTTTTCCTTTTACGATCTTTGTATCCAGATAATTTATTTCCTCATCATGACATTCAAAGGTAAATTTTAGAAAAAATGGTGGTGTTATTCAGGTACTCAATGAAAACAGGTATAGAATCTTTTTACCACTCCATAAAATAAAAACATAATCCAAAAACCTATTATAAGAAAGAATCTCTGAAAAATGTTCACTTTTGAAAATATGTTCCCTTTCCCAACCCAGTAAAACAAGGTTAGCATAAACGGGGGCACAAGTGTCCCCCATAGCTACACCTTTTACCTGCTGAAAATATTGCCCCTCAAAAAGATATAGTTATTTTCAAGAATGAGGGCCATGATTTCACAGAGCATGGTAACTTGATCATGTTACATGGGAAAAGGTAAAAAGTACATCCTCAAATATCACTAAACCTTCTTGTTTGGGAATACAGGAAAAAAGATCCTGGACATAAATGGTCAAAAAATTAACTCCTGGGGACCATAATTAAGATTTTAATTGCCCCAGGAAGTCCCACGAATCTTTAACTAGATGTGGTACCCCTTCCACAATATGCTTGATCATTCTGTCTATATAGACAGCTAAATTGTGTGTTTTAGAACCTAATGCTGCCATTATTGGCCTAAATGGAAGGGCCACAATGATCTTGTGTACCTTTGGTATCCCAAACATAACCAGTACTTTGGGATGTGAATTAGAAAGAAAATCATAAACCTCTTTGGAAATCCTTTGATCTAATACATATGTGTATAAAAAGCTATCAATACGTTGATAAGAAATATGTATTTGTTTTTTGGAAACTTGAGAATAATTATCGACATTAAACATAATTTCCTGCATGACACTGGTATAGTCCTCAGAACTGAAAACTATAATACCCCCACCTTTGTCTGGGGTCATAATTCAAACACTTTTGTCTTCTCTTAGTTCTTGAATAAGCCTCCTTTCGTTGGAGTTAAGGTTGAAAAAAAAATTCTTCTTTTCCCCCCACATCTTGTAAAGATAGTCTCCAACAGCTTTCTCAAAAATGGCTACCAAGGGATTAAATACACTACTTTTTTTACATTTTTTTTTCTTTTCTGTGGATTTGTGCCCCCATCCTTTTTCCAAAATAAAACTTTCAAGTTTAATTTCCTTAAATACAGCTGTACATCTATTAATACTTCTGCAATATCAGGAATTTTGGTGGGGACAAACTTAAACCCTTTAGAAAATAATGTAGAAATTTCATAGGTGATAATCCTGTCAGTGTAGTTGTAAATATTGAAACCATAGGAGGTATGGAGAATGTCCTGCCCTTCATTCCCTAATATTGATACCTCCCTGTCTGCCACTTGGGGAAACCTTTCTGGTATTTTGCCACTTTGCTGTATGCAGTTTGTCTCCCTTGCTTCTTGTTTGCTATTCTTTCGGAGCGCCTTAAAACTGGAAAATCCTGTTGCTCAGGACAATCCACCATCTCTTCTTCTGCAAAATACCTGCTCTCATCATCCCCTTCTGTACCAGACATGGTCCTGTTATTACCATCAAATTAAGGTTGGCTGCAAATGTACATCCAGCGTTAAATGATTATTTGACTAGCCTGCCAGTGTTAAAAAAAAGCAGGACAAGTCTAAGTCCCTCCATTTATTTTATTATTTACTGTGGTGGTGGTGCTGCGGTAGCGTTGTCGCTTCACAGTTAGACGTTGCCCGTTCGATTCTCAGTTAGAGCATCTTCTGTGTGGCGACATGCGTGAATGGGCATTCCTTCGTTGAAGGTTGTGCGTTAGGCCCGGCAAGCCAGCACGTGAAAATCTACTGACAATCATTAGCGGACCGGAGTTCCGCTGTGGCGACCCCTAACCAGGAAAAGCCGAAAGATACAACAACAACTATGACAGTGAACAATTTTAACCTAGTGGTTTTTCCTACTCTAATTATTTTAAACATTAATATTCATGACTTATGTTAATTCAATGGCCTTTATTGGCTGTTTTTTTACTAATCATGGTTGTTTTAAAAGTATTTAAATAGCTTTTTTAAGAAAAGTCCTTTGTTCTGATGAAGTCAACTGTGTTTGATGAAAGCGCTTAACTGATTTTTTATACAATAAATGGACTAGGAGACTGACTACCAGGGTGCTTATTTTTTGGTTTATTTGTTTTTTTGGTAACCACTTTTACACCACTCCATTGGTTTCATAGTTTTATTCGTGGTGTTTTGGGCATCATGGATTCTCCTGAACCCTTGGAGTTTTCACCAGTCATTGATTCTGGGCATTACCTGGAACGTTTGGAGCTTAAAAGGGACATGGCCGAGTTAAAGGGCACGTTAACTCGGCTTATTGAACTGTTTTCACAACAGCACAGTCACCAGTGTGGTTTGTTTGGTTCTGGAAATTGTGTGGAGGTTGTACAAGTGAATGGAGTAGGTCCCTGCTCCCAAGTTAACAAAAATTCTTCAAACGGAATAGGAAGCTGTTCGTGCACCTTGGAGAGGCATGGTGACATCATCGCGACGGCCGAGGTCCATCATGGTGATGGAAAACAGCATTCTCCCTGTAATGGGGATGATTTTTTGAATTTTAACCAGCAAAGCCATTCGAGGAAGGAATTGGGCACTAATTGTGCTGTTTACTTTGGCAAAGACCTTGATGTTATTTCTGACTGCGTTTTTGAGCAGCCGCGACAGGCGGAACACAAAGAAACAGGTACTGGTAACATTATTCAAGATTCTATTCCCCCTAAATTGACTAATTGCAATTCTGAAGGGAGATGTAACAACAACAATGTGCTCCCTGAGCAGAGAGTTACTTTTAATGGGCATTCATCTTGTCCTAGGAATGATGTCAACAACTGTAACCAGAATATAAGGGGGACTAGTTGTAAATATGGTGCCCTGTTTAAAAAGAATTTTGTTTTTAATGAGCAACACAAGGCACCAGGGACAATGTCTGGCAAGGACAATTGCGATAATAACAGTTTCAAATCTTTGAAAGATATGATTTATGTGTTTGAGAAAAATTGTTTAAATTTAAAATATCTCAAATGGAAATTGTTTATTTCAAGGAATGCTTGCGTTTACAAGTGGTATCGCAGGGGTTACGGGTGTACAAATTCCCATTTGGATTATATTATGATGCTGATGTTATTGGAGATTTTGTTAAATTTTTTGAAAAATGGGGGGTTTGAACTCCTCAATAAAGTTGTGCACTTTCATGAACAGATAGAATATAGGCTTCAAAAAGAAGTAGAAGAGCTGAATGGTATGATTTTAGGTGATTTGTTGTTTTCTAAATATGAAGGGCTTTATAATAAAATTATTGACATGGCAGAGAAAAAAACTACAATAATATTTTTTATAAAAAACCAAGGAAGTTAGATAGGGATCTTAAGCAATATAAAAAGCACAAAGTGTACCCTACTAATAACCTTGTTTTTAGACATATAGATTCTGATCAAAGTGAGTTTCATTCCCAATTTGATGGTAATAACAGGACCATGTCTGGTATAGAAAGGGATGATGAGAACAGGTATTTTGCAGAAGAAGAGATGGTGGATTGTCCTGAGCAACAGGATTTTCCAGTTTTAAGGTGCTCCGAAAGAATAGCAAACAAGAAGCAAGGGAGGCACAAACTGCATACAGCAAAGTGGCAGAATACCAGAAAGGTTTCCCCAAGTGGCAGACAGGGAGGTATCAATATTAGGGAACGAAGGGCAGGACATTCTCCATACCTCCTATGGTTTCAATATTTACAACTACACTGACAGGATTATCACAGATTAATTTTTTACATTATTTTTTAAAGGGTTTAAGTTTGTCCCCACCAAAATTCCCGATATTGCACAGGTATTAATAGATGTACAGCTGTATTTAAGGAAATTAAACTTGAAAGTTTTATTTTGGAAAAAGGATGGGGGCAACAAATCCATAGAAAAGAAAAATGTTTTTAAGAAAAGTAGTGTATTTAATCCGCCCCTGCATCCCTTGGTAGCCATTTTTAAGAAAGCTGTTGGAGACGATCTTTACAAGATGTTTGTGTGTGTGTGTGTGTGTGTGTGTGTGTGTGTGTGTGTGTGTGTGTGTGTGTGTGTGTGTGTGTGTGGGGAGGTGGTTCAACCTTAACTCTAAGGAAAGGAGGCTTATTCAAGAACTAAGAGAAGACAAAAGTGTTCGGATTATGACCCCAGACAAAGGTGGGGGTATTATAGTTTTCAATTCTGAGGACTATACCAATGTCATGCAAGAGATTTTGTTTAATGTCCATAATTATTTTCAAGTTTCCAAAAACCAAATACATATTTCTTATCAACGTACTGATAGCTTTTTATATGAATATGTATTAGATTAAAGAATTTCCAAAGAGGTTTATGATTTTCTTTCTAATTCACATCCCAAAGTACTGGTTATGTTTGGGATACCAAAGGTACACAAGAGCATTGTGGCCCTTCCATTTAGGCCAATAATGGCAGCATTAGGTTCTAAAACACACAATTTAGCTGTCTAAATAGACAGAATGATCAAGCATATTGTGGAAGGGGTACCACATTTGGTTAAAGACTTCCTTGGGCAATTCACATCTGAATTATGGTCCCCAGGAGTTACTTTTTTGACCATTGATGTTCAGGATCTTTTTTCCTATATTCCCAAACAAGAAGGTTTAGCGATATTTGAGGATGTACTTTTTACCTGTTCCCACCTACAACATGATCAAGTTACCATGCTATGTGAAATCATGGCCCTCATTCTTGAAAATAACTATATATTTTTTGAGGGGCAATATTTTCAGTAGTTTAAAGGTGTAGCTATGGGGGCCGCTTGTGCCCCCGTTTATGCTAACCTTGTTTTATTGGGTTGGGAAAGGGAACATATTTTCAAAAGTGAACATTTTTCAGAGATTCTTTCTTATAATAGGTTTTTGGATGATATTTTTATTTTATGGAGAGGTAAAAAAGATTCTATACCTGCTTTCACTGAGTACCTGAATAACACCACCACTTTTTTAAAATTTACCTTTGAATGTCATGATG
Organism: Protopterus annectens; assembly: GCF_019279795.1. Lineage (NCBI taxonomy): Eukaryota > Metazoa > Chordata > Ceratodontiformes > Protopteridae > Protopterus > Protopterus annectens. The sequence continues at coordinate 401,443,964 of NC_056730.1, read as the reverse complement.
AGTGAATAAATTATCTGGATACAAAGATAGTAAAAGGAAAAGCAGGTTTTATTTCTCAAATATATCATAAGAAAACCTTCTGTAATAGTTATTTACATTATAACAGCCGCCACCCACTGTTTCAGAAGATAGGCATCATTTGAGGTCAGGCTATCAGGATAGCCAGGATGACTTCCCAAACAGAGGATGTAACAAAGGAATTTGTACATCTGAAGGAAATGTTTTTAGATAGGGGTTATCCTGGTGAATTTACTGATGCCATTCTGAGTGAAGTTTTGGATGAATGAGGTAAAAAATATATACCGCTTTTAGGTAGGGGGTTAACAAATCCCCTCCCAGGTAGGTGTAGATGTAGATGGTGGGGCAAATCTTCATTTTCAACAAGCCTGTGTGATTCAGTATAGTCCCCTATACAATGGGGTCAAGAATATTCTTAATAAAAACTGGAGTATTTTCCAAACCAACAATGATGTGTATCCAGTTTTGGGTGAAAAACCCACTTTTTCTACCAAGATAGGACCTAATTTAAAATTGTTCTTAGAAAGGAAAGTTAGTAATGGTGGAGCTAACAGCAACCTAAATGGTGCCAGACCCTGTGGTAGATGTTCTTATTGCCATTATATTCTACAGGGTACCTCCATTACCTTGGCTAATAAAAATGGTAATACCTTGTTTTTCAAGAAAGGTAATTGTTTTTCCAGAAAACTAGTATACCTTGCGAAATGTAATACATGCATTTCATTTTATGTTGGAAAAACTGAGAGGCTTTTCAAATCCAGAGTATATATGCATCTGTATGATGTAAAAAACAAAAGAGAAACTAATGCTCTGTTTAGACATATTTTACAGTGTGAAGGTTTTTCTGGGTTTAAGTTTGCCATTCTGGGAATTGTGCAAGTAGATTCCGGGGGGGGGGGGGGGGTTGGCAAAATGTATTGTGTAAAAACGAGTTGTTGTGGCAGTTAAGGTTGGCTGCAAATGTACATCCAGGGTTAAATGATTATTTGACTATCCTGCCAGTATTAAAAGAAAAAGCAGGACAAGTCTAAGTCCCTTCATTTATTTTATTATTTATTACTTTGACAGTGAACAATATTGACCTAGTGGTTTTTCCTACTCTGATTATTTTAAACATTAATATTCATGACTTATGTTAATTCAATGGCTTTTATTGGCTGTTTTTTTTAACTAATCATGGTTGTTTTAAACCTACTTAAATTGCTTTTTAAGAAAAGTCCATTGTTCTGATGAAGTCAACTGTGTTTGACAAAAGCGCTTAACTGATTTTTTTATAAATAATGAAGTTGTTTCTTTGAACTAAGAGCTATAGCAAAATACAGAAGATTGACACCAGTTGTAAATATGCCGCTGTTGTGCACAGTATACAGCTGTGTATCTATGTGCATCAGTGTGTGATTCATAATAGTCATTTATCTGCTTGCCAGTAGTGCAATCCATGTTTGCGAATTGAGGTATTGCCTACAGCTATGTACCATATTTATAAGTACAAGGGCCTGTGCTTGGGATAGGAGATTTGCACGCCAGCTAAAGAGCAGGTCTGGTGGAAAAATAAGGAAATCGTTGGCTGTTTTATGTTTTCTGTCTGAAAAGGATGACATGCCATGGTGGAACAATTTCTGAGTGGAATGTCTTGCATGAGCCAAGTGTTAGAAACAGCCAAAGTATCAGGAAGACAGTGTGATCCATCTTGGCAAGAGATATACCTATTTCTTGATACTTCCTGTATTAAGGTACATCAGCTTATGATTCCTCTAACTTGGTTAGATGTTATTAGTATCAAAAATATTATTGTTGGTATATGGGCTAAGGTTGAGGTCAATGCCTGTGATACAGTTAGGGCTCCTTTTTGCTGCTCAGTAAAACAAAAAAAACAAAATGTTATATCTTTATTATTATAATAGCTCAATATCATACAAATAAATTATTAAAAAGTGTACAAACCATGTGGCAGCCTGAATGAGCAAACATTTATAAATAACAAGACACATATACAGTAATAAACGCCTCCTTTTCCTTCCCTCTATACTAATTGGACTTTTTCATCTCAAAATAGCCAATTGTTTTGTGCAAGAACTGCCATATTTTGCAGACTTTATTTATAAATAAATTTATTTATAGAATTTATAAATAAATAAATAACCAAATAGTTTTTTGCAGGAACTGCCATATTTGGCAGACTTTCTTTTAAACGGCATTTTAGTTTGGCCAGCAGCATAATTTTTTCAAGTCCAACTTTTTTTAATAAGTAATTTTAAATGACTAGAAATAAAGCAGGAATTAATAAGAATACCCAAATTATTATTTAAACATATTGTGCTCATAATACATTATTACCTTAAATATTATATTTAAATATAATGTTGACAAACCAACTAACTAATAATTTATTAAAAAGAATTAGTATATGTATTTCTTTGACTTATAGCAGTAAAATAAAACCTTAATTCATCAGACTATATTAATTTATACATGTAAGTAATTTAGTCTAAACTGATGTAATTGTAAATAATGTGCCTCTTAAAAATACAATAAGAAAGGAATGTTTTATTATGAAAGGAATAACAAATTTTCTCCAGTTGTATTATATTACCTTTGTTAATACTAACTAACATGGCACTTCTTCGACAGATTTAGTTTCATAATAAACTAAATCAATGGAACGTAAATGTAAAAACTGACATCTGCTCCATTATACTCTATGCTGATTTTTTTTTAAACAAGGAAAAATGGCCATTTAATAGCAGTCCACAGTTAGATAATCATGGTTTTCATTAAAAATTGAACTGTAAAATTAGAACTAAAACTGTCAAAGTAAATCCTTCTTTTTTCCTGTAATAGAGGGGATTAGAAGTTCATGGAACATTTTTAACATTGAGCAGATGCATGTAGAAGGTTTCTGCACAGCTAATTTTTTTTTCCTCTGCCAAGTATAGCTTGACACTGATCTAGTGCTCCTGAATAGTTTAGAAAAGAAAAGTCTGTCTTCTTATGAAAATCAAAGTTAAAGATCAATATTTATTTCTAGTTGATAAAACTGTATGCAGCTGTTGAGAGTTTTATGTACGCAACTCTACATCAGTTGTGAAAGTCAGGATATCAAGTGGTCATATGGAACTCTATAACTAGGAATCACTACCCTACTGGTGGACGAAGCTTGAACTCTCGAGCTTTGACTGACCGAGTTTCAACTCACCTACAATCGGAGTTCTTCCACAGGAAAAGTTATTCCCTTTTGAGAGTGAATCCTTCCCTTTTCGAGTAAGTGCGACCTTGGATTTGGTATATATAAATTCAGAGGATGTGGGGGGGTGGGGGCTTGCCTCCTCCCCCACTTCAGAGGGTGCAGGTGGCCTTTCCCTGTTCAAAAACTTAAAAAAGTGTTTTACGGGAAGATGTTTTTGGCAAATGCAATTCAAGGGTTCTGATTCTCACTGCATTCCCTTTTGTCCACTAATAACAGTAACATTGTGAATGAGTAAAAGAAACAGTCTTGTTAAACCAGGTTCTAGAGCAGGAACTACTTATCTTTAGATTATGAATAGCATTGTGGGCAGAAGAACAAATCCATTTTTTTATGTAAGGTAAGGTAACACTATCTGAAGCAGTTGTAATCTTCATCTCCCTTTTTTCCTATTTTTATATGGGGTCAAGGTGTCACATCAGTATTAGTCAATGTGACCAAATCACCTAGTGCATGTGTTTACACCACTGAGTGACTAGCCCTGATGTAGTCTCACTTGGAATTGTCCTTGAGGTATACTGTCTTTGTAGTGAACAGAAAGAACATCTGACGTATGCATTAGCCTGATTGAATTTTAACTTAATTTGCTGGATACAGCATAATTATTAAATCAAGTTAAACAGTTGTAAGCTTGGGAAAACTGTATGGGAAATATCATAAATATAATTTAATTAACTCCTATATTATGCTGTGAGCAGGGATGATTTATGATGTCACAGAAACATTTTCATGATTTTCCATTGTGCCAACATTTCTGAATGTGCATCTTTGCTAGGACTGCACATAGATGGGTATTTTACTATTAGTTAAACAAAATGAAATATAAATATCAACATTGTATTAGTATTAAAGTACTATAATCATTATACAAGTATGCAGGCATTATTGCATTTCTTTCTCTTTACATAAATAAGACTTCAGCTAAGACAGGTTTGTAATTGGAACCTTTTAAACTATGCAAGAGGGCGGTGACCAGAACTTCCAAACTGCAACAATTTCCAAAGAGTAAAATAAGTGATGTAAAGTAGGCAGAATTATATATGCTGCATTTTCTAATAGTTCTGTATGGTGACTTTTTCTGCCAGGAAACACACATCAGTTTACATGTCATTTGTGTTTAAATTGTATTATCACAGAAACTGGTTGAGTGAAATAATATGTTGTAGTGATACAAGTGTAATTTGAAACTTTATTTGATAGTGCAGTGTTCCTTGTTTTGTGCAAATGGTACTAGCCTGTTCCGTATTCTTGAATACAGTATGACATTAGAAATATTTTAAATAGTCTGTTGTCTGTGCAAGATTAGTTATTCCCTGTGTTCAAGAGAATGAAGACAGGACAAACTATCCCATGGCATACTTTGCAGCTATACGACACACTTTAAATTCAAGATGCTGACTGTGCAACAGTAAAAAGTATCCAAATACTTAAGGTCTTCACTCTCTCAGTTTTGCACAATAACATAAAATACTTCTGCTTAAACATTACAATAAATTAACACCCTTGGTGACACTAGAAAAATGGACATTTAAATTTTCACAATAGGCTGCACATAATTTAACTTGGTTCAGATACAGAAAATTATGCTTTATGCTTTTATTATTTTAACAATCTTATTTACACATAATTTTAATCACAAATTTGCTAATCTTCTTACTTTGTTCCATTTCATACTGCTACATGTTCCCCATTCCATCTTTGCCAGGGTAGACGGACGAAAATGGGATGGTGGGCCACCTTAAATCCAGAACATCTGCTTTTATGTATTGTGACATTTCCTGTCTGGTCCAGTAATCAAGGAGCGTGAATCCTCACAACTGACTGGAGAGGGAAGTTCACTTGGAACAAAAATGGATACATACAGTATTTCCAGATGCAGCTCTCTGCATCAAGCACAACTTGGAACAAAAATGGATACATACAGTATTTCCAGATGCAGCTCTCTGCATCAAGCACAATTTTCCTTAAGAGCACACAGGGAACACACTCAGTCTGGGGTTTGAGTTTCTCTCTCGGTCTCCCTCCAGTTCCCAGCAAGACACCTAACTGGCACAGCTATACAGCTGGGTCCTCAGTGGAGTGTCCAAGCCATGTTCTCCATCACCCTCTTTGTGAAACCAGTGCTTTGTGTCTCTGCTACAAGCAGGTGGCACACAAACTGTTTGAGATTTGATTTTCACACACACACACACACACACACACACACACACACACACACACACACACACACACACACACACACCTGGGAAAGGCTGGCACAGATTTATTAGCTATGCCACATTCTGCCCAGACTATAAGGTAGTTACTACCACCAGACACTCTAAACTCAACTACTCTAAGGCTCTTACAAGGGTACCCAATTATACTGAGGGAAATTAATATTAATACAAATGGTAGTGTTTGACCAATGCACTAAGGCTTGGGTCTGTATCACATAGTCAAAGTTTAACAACTTTGAACACAGAATGTTCGAACCATCCTGTTCGAAGTTGAAAAACTTTGACTATGGATAAAAAACAAAAAAGAAAACAAAACAAAATAAACTGTCGTAAGCAGGGGGGCAAGCCCCCCTGCACCCCCACACCCCCTGCTACTTAAATATACCAACTCCGAGATTGCACCACATTAAACAAAACGGAAACCTCCCCTTATGGAGATTTCCATTGAAACACTTGAACTTCTGCAAATTCAAACTTATGGGTCTCGACCATATGAGGTTCGAACTTGCTGAGTTTGACTATCTGACAGGAACCTGTAAGGCTTTCAGGAGTGGCCACAGAGTCAACAAATAGGTATAAGTACTCAAAAGTTAAAACATTCTCTAAAGGACCAGCTACAATGAAACGTTTAAATATATTTAATAAATAATAAAAGAACATGAAATACTAAGTATCTATTTACAATAAACACCAGAGTTTCAATCACAGGAAATATTAAAATAACACAGATAAATAGATTCACACAGATACAGAAAAACAGTATTGAACTAATCTCACTATATGTTCCTGACTGATCTAAAGAATTACTACTCCTTAGTCACTTACTGGAGCAAGGCAAGATAAAGTAAGTGAGTGGGCTTCCTTCTTTGTTAGGTTGCAGGAACAGACTTCTCTGAAATTTCTCTCTCATCTGGTATTTAAACATCACTTTTGACCTAGATTACAGAATGACATCACATACATCTGGTCAGCTGACTTCTGGTTCCCATGCTAGCCCCATTGCTAGAAACTGAACCAGAATTTATCACATATGCATTACCATACACACAGACATAGTTTTGCTGAGATGAGTTATAGCATCTGGAAGCTATAAAACCATAAAGCACTTCTACTCTTCCTAATAAGCCATTCTCTTGCACAGCCATTCCATCTCTGGCTGCAGTCAGAACTCTAAGATACAATCTTTATGGGGTATATTAAGTAATTTAATTGCTTACTATTTTTCAAAGTTAGCCAGACTGAGATTAACCTCTTCTCTTCCAGCATCCTCTGTTAACATATATACATTTCCTCAGTTACAATACAGTCAGGACCCATTGTTGGTATATTTTTTAACACAAGTAGCTTTACAAATACATGTTTCAACATAAGCATCTGCACAAATCAGTTTGATATACAAATGACATATAATTATTTACAAAATTCCAACTAGCTATGTTGGCATATGTTACACATCCACTGTCCGTCTTCTCCTGGCATAACTGGCAATACCTCACATCATCACATGTATTACTGTATGTCCACCACTGTACAGCCTCATCTAGCCTGTCCAGGTACTGGGGTCACAGAAAACATTTATTTCACAGTTTCTGTTTTCCTTTATCTTTTAATGTAGCCTCTTCATCATCAGCTATCTTCCCCTAACTAGGAAATATTCTCAGAGCTCCAGTTCTTGGCAAATTAATTTTGTACTTAACAGAAAAAATTAAATAGATAAACTGCAAATTATATTTAGCATAAAAGCAAAGGATATAAAAGCCTTAGTAAGAGTGGTGCAAATCATCCCTGGCATGCAGGGAAGGTTTGTCGGCCATCTCATTTCAAGCACACATACTGGATCACCCCAGAATGACACCATCTACACAGTCAATTATTAAATCCAATTATCTTGTCATTGAATCTTGGCATCATTCTGGGTGATGGCAAAATACCACTTTAGACCAGTGTCATTCCTAACTCAGGCACATGCATAGCAATCTCAGTTGTATCCTTCTGCATGTCCCCCTAGGTAAAGCGCTGGTGGTCATTTACCACTATGTAGACCACTGTCGGGTCATAATCATATTTGTTAGGATGGAGGAAAAAGATCTACCTGCCACCTTATTCATATCCAGCCTGGTGAGGTTGGTGTCTGTATAACTAATAATAGAGTGACATATTATAAAATATTACCAGGGTTAGATCAATGGGCCATAAATCAGAAAGACCTTTGGAGCTGGGCCCAGAAATGCCTGCACAGCATATAAAATCTAGAGCAAAATAAATATGTTCAGCATCTGTATCCTTTGATCTAATTATAAATGTATTAGCCTACAGTTCTGAAAAAAAAAATACATACCAAAGAAGCCTGTACCATATCTAATAACAGAATCACCAAATATTTTGAACACAAAAAGTAGAAGAACAGTGCAAAACCAAAACTTGCTTCTTGTTTGACCAAATATTTTGACTTACTTCCACAAGAAGCTTAGATTGTTATGCACCTTCCTTCCTTGATTGGGATATAATTTTTGGCAACTTGTTCTGTTTTTATAGCATTCATTTTATATTATGAAATTTAACTGAACTTGCCCGTGATTTCAATAAATTGTCCTCCGACCTTATCTGACCCTGATAATTTTATTACTATAGCATTTGCAATTCATTCCTCACTAGTTTTCACCTTCTTATTGGTGTAGTTACCACTTTTCTCCAGTGCTGCTCCTAAATATTGGAAATGCACTTCTATATTCATTCATAGGTACTGCTGCTTCCCTGAAAGCCTCCTGACTCCCAATAGCTGCTTAATTTTTAGCTGATTCTCTGGAGTTGCTGCACCCCCGCCAACAAATGAAATCTCCTCCTCAGGCTCCATGAATGTTTTTTTTTTTTTTTTTTTTCAAAAGTATACTGCAGTCTAAATCTTATTCCTTTAAAATATATCCTTGAATTACAGGAACAAAGGGGACATGCTTTTATTTGGCAGCCAAGGAAAAGTAATTTTGGACAAAACCTCTAACATCTTTCAAATGGCATTCTTTGTTCTGCCTCCAGATCACTGAAATAAAGAGAGCTGTCCTTCAGAACATGTTATTTAAGACTAGTTAATCTCCTTTTTGGACCAGTACTAGCCCCCAGAACAACAAAACTGTATGGGTACTTTCTATACAGATTTCAGTGTCTGTAAGGCCTATCTTTTAGGGTGAATGATACTGAACAAATAGCACACAATTCTGCCCTTCCATCATCTGCTCAGATTCTTCCTGTGAGCACTGTCTTCAAAATATTTATGCTTTTCCAAAAACCGGTTGACTTTTGCTTCTATGTTTCAACTCCCATCATTCTGTTGCTTGTTCTCCTGAAAAAGCATTTCAGTTCTTGCTAAGGGTAGTTTCCACTTCAGTCTACTTAACAAAGGATTTTGCTATAAAAATAATTAATCTTTGAATGACTGTCTGAAACTGCTCAAGGATAATTTTTTCTAAAGCTGCTGATGAAACGAATGCAGCAACAATTCCCTGGTCAGGAACTTGAGACTGATAATTTTTGATGTTGGTTCAATTGCCATTTCCATCTGGTCATACATAGTAGCAATACTGTGCAATCAGGATGCCTTTTGCTTAGCTTTGTAAACAATAGTATGAGACATTAACAATTCATAGGATCATAGGAGGTTACTAGGCTATCGACCTGGAGGTCATTTCAAGCCTAGCAGTTTCATCCCAATTTAATACCATAGATACTCTAGTCAATACCCAAGACTGTATTTAGTAATGACTGCCCATGTCCAGGAGGGTTGTGAGCACTATGCCTGGTATGAATTTATGGTGCCACATCCACTCGTCCAGGTTCCTTTTGAACAGTTTCATAGCGGTGCTCTGCTTCACATGACTTGGCGACCTATTCCAAAGATGTGGTAGTTGCTAGGAAACAAATCTGTCCCTCTAGCATGTCCTATTCAAGTTGCAGGCCATATTTAGGTCTCTGGAATGGGTAGCTCTAGTCCCGTTTGATTTATGGATGTGCAGCAAATTCATTAGGTTTGGGTCAGAGATTGCTCTGTAAGCCAGGCATAAGTCTCCCCTAAGAAGTCTATACAATACTGAGTATAGTGACTGGGACTTTAATCGGTCTGTGTAAGGCACATACTGGAATCCTTTGATCTTCTTTGTTAGAAATCTCTGAGGACTCTTCAATTGCTACAGGTGTTTTGTGCAGTACATGTCAAAAGGGGATTTATACTAAATTATGGGCCTGATTAGTGACGAGTATAGAGGGATTATAACTTCCTTTGCTCTAGAGGCAGTGCCTACATAGAAGACCTTCCTTATTACAATAGACACATGGTGGTCAAAGTTAAGGTTGCAGTCTACTTGGGATCCCAGACCTGTTACCACTTTTTAGGTACATAGGATATTGTTGTTAATTTGATAGTGAGAAGGGACATTGTTTTTACCGAAGGGAATGATGATGCATTTCTTTGCATTTAGTTTGAGACCATTACTAAGACACCATTTGTTGGTCTGTGTAACACCCTCCTGAAGTATACTGACATAATTTGGGGATTAGATAATTGCACACAGTTTGCAGTCATCCCCAGACTTGGTCAGCCACAGCCCCTTAGTTTTGGCCTGAACTTCTGAGAAGTATATACCAAACAGGGGGCCCAGCACTGACCCTTGTGGTACCCCGCTGGTGATGTGGAGTCACCCACTTTGACAGTGTGTGACTAGTTTGTTAGCCAGTTGGCAACCCATCTTACAACAAAGGGGTTTACTTTCAGTTTGCTAAGTTAATTGGTAATGCCTGAGTATGGGATTGTGTCGAAGGCCTTGGCCAAGTTGAGATATGTTGTGTCACAGTCACATTTTCAAAGAAATCTTCCAGGCTTAATAGGCAGAATCTGCTCTTGGCAAAGCCAAATTGGGTTGGATCCAGGGTTTGATGGTCACCTATGTCTTTATTTAAGAGGTCCATGATGATACGTACCATGGCCTTACAGATGAGGCTGGTCAGACTTATGGTTCTATAATTCCCCGGGTCTGTTGCTAAACCACCTTTGTGGAGGGGAATAACTATTGCTGTTCTCCATTCCATGGGAACATAGCCTATGGTTAGGTTGTGATTGAATAGGGTACTTAATGGTGATGCTAGTTCTTGTTTTAGTTTGTTTAGAAGACAGCCTGGGATGCCATCTGGACTCAGAGGCTGTTTTTTTGCCTTAGACAAGACTTTATTGATCTTCTCTTTGGATATGTAGGGTGGGAGGGAAGTTGGGGCAAGGGTTTTGATAAGTTTAGAGAGGATAAGGGAATGAAATTTTCACCAAATCTGTCTGCCAGCAGGTTTGCTGTCTCTGCGGGATCAGTATGTATGATACAGTTAGTCACTAGTTCAATACATGCTTGGGTCCTACCTTTTAGGCTGCATACATAGATGTAAAAGGCCATATGGTTATCCTTAGCTGGGATTGCTAAGGTTTTTCTCAAAATTACTCTTACAGGATTTGACTTGTCTTATTTGCCTGTTGAGGCTGAGGAAGGTGCCTTTCCATTGTTGGGGCCTTGCTTTAGTTTTCCTAGACAGCAACTTTTTGCATTTATTGTAAAGTTTTTTTGATGGATGTCTACTATAGTTTGCCTTGGTGAAGTTTTTTATTCTGACTTCACCCTTTGTGAGTTCTGGTGTTAGTGCCAATTTGAAGGCAACTGATTTATGGTCTGTAGTGAGGACCAGATCTAGTAGGTTTGTTCCTCTTGTTGGGGTTTGAACAGTTTGTTACAGGGCATTTGAGTTTGCAAAGTCAAGGAACTTTTGTGCTAGTGAGTTAGGGTTACAGCAGGTTTCCCACTTGATGGTGGGATAATTGAAATCTCTGATGACCAGAGTGTTTGGCAATATTTGAATTGACTCCAGGTTGGTCAAGTAGGCCTCATGTGCATCTTGATCCATGGAGGAGGATCTATAACTAGCTATGACTTGAATGGGGGTCTTACCCACAGTAATCTGAACTTGGAGAACAAAATAAGGGTTGTCCTGTATAACTAGTCAGGAGTTGAATTTATCTCTAATATAGACAGAAACACTGCCTCCTTTGGTTCTAACACATTTGATTTGTGGTCTGAAGGTGTGGCATGCATTGTATCCTTTCAAGGCCAGGGTACTCTCTGAGAACTTGAACCAGGTTTCTGTGACTGCACAGACATCTACATCCTTCAATGATAGGAGTGCTTTCAGGGTGTGCAGTTTTTGGTTTAAGCTCCTAGTGTTTAGCAGCGTAACCCTTATGTTGTTATGATTGTCAATTTTCACATCAGCAATTTTGTATTTAAGACCTTGCCTAAAAAGGCACTATGGGGGAGGCAAAAGCCTTTTCCAGCAGCTGAAAGCCTAGTGGTGTCAGGTGCAAACCATCTCCGGCAAAGCAGTGAGGTTTGTTGACCATGTCATTTCAGGTTGACAGAAACTGGATCACCTTGGAATGACACCGAAAACTAAACCAATTACTGAAATCACTAGTTTTTTGTTTATACTGTGACATCATTCTAGGAGAGGGTAATAGCTGCTCAAGGCTAGGGACATACCTGCCTGGGACACATACTCAGAGAGCTCAGTCATGTCTCTCTCTTCATATAGTCCAGTGAGGTATGTATCAGGTCGTTCAGACCAACATGAGCTATGACAGAGTCATAATGATACTTGTTGCCAAGAGACCTGAGTGCATGTGTGATCTGATGAATCCTGGCACCAGACAATCAGCAGACTGTGACTTTCTCCTTATCTAACCTGGTGAGTGGGGCATCCGTGTGTCTCACTATGGAGTCTCCAATGACAGGAAAATGTGGTTTATGAGTGTTACGCCTTAAGGGCTTCATAGGTAAGATGCTAGTGTTGCTTTGTGTCTTGGGTGCTGTGGGAACTATGTGAGTTGTAGCAGTCATGTCTTTTAGAGGTCTCTGGTGTTTCAGTAAGGTTTTTGATAGAACCTCCACATATATTGCCTCAGTTCAGCTTGGTTCAAACAAGCAGAAACCTGCTCAAACTTGGGGCTTAAATACCAGAAGCTAAAAACTTAAAAAAAAAAAAAACTTTTAAAAAGTTCAAAAGAACCAATGACCAATTTTCCCAATAATATCAGCTACTTATTCCTTTTTTTCCTATTGAGGCTTTAACAAATAGTCTGTTAATAGGTGGGAGTGAGTGTACCAAGAATCTTGTTGATGCTTGGAATGCCATACTGGAAGTCCCCCATATACTTTCATTCTTATACATGCATGTATGACATCATACATGTCCACTCACTGCTGAGAACATGCTTGTACATGTGTACATACCTTCAATTTTGTCTGAAAGTTCACCATTATGCAACCTTCTTCTCATAAGACTGCATGACAGCTCCTCAGCCATTATAAATGCTGGTTTTCACCATTACTGGCTACTATAATGTACAACAGTCAGTTTGTCACTGGCTGTGATCTCACTTGTGCGGTCAGAGTAACCCTGTGCTCAGTGGAATGACATGTAACATGTCTCCTAGTAGTACTCTAAGCATGTGGTTACACATTTCGGTGCATTGTTTACTATAATACAAGGCTACATTGATACACAGGAATCAGACAGTACTTGAAACTCTGGCCGCCCCCTTTCAATTTGCCTGTTAGAAGTCTGTAAATATGGTTGGTATGTTAAGCTCCAGGACTGCTGGTAGTTCCTGTAGATGTGAATAAAGACAAACCACAATTAGCAGCAATGCCTAGAAATTTAGAACTGCGTTTGTATGTCGGATAGCCTCTCTCAACAGGTATCGAAGATTAATGTGAAAGAGACTGGCTACAACAGGAGAAAGTGTGTAATTAACTCAGTTGTATTCCCTACTGAAACAGATAACAAGAGTAGCATGGTCTTCAGAGATGCCAGTTTGATGTGAGAAAAGTGGAAATATTCTTTTTAGCTGGTTGTGTAATTTCTGCTGTGAGCAGAATAAATGAGACTTTGATTAAAGAGATTATGACTGTATAGTTTAAACTTGAAAAAGTAATATTGAAGTGTCAAGCCTACTTCATTGGCATGGAAGAATAAAACACTTATACAACACCATCCAAGTTTGATTAGTGGCTTGGGCACCTGTTGGACCTGGCAAGGGGAGGGGAAGGAATGATGGGGTTATGCTTGCTCACCTTTCCCAGGGCAAAGGTTTAAGATGATGTGTTTGTGTAGCAGAGCTGACCGTGTAGCTTGGGTAGAGACTAGAGGAGAGTGCGGATGCCAGACTGAGTGAGTGGCAGGACTTGGGGCATGTCTGTTCTTCAGCTCAGGGGGTCACTCCTAATTTCCAATCCTCACAGCTGAAGTGTAGCCTACTAAGTAATGTTGACACATTTGAGAGTAGGGATTAACCCATCTGTCAAAGGAAAAAACTTCAAAGACCAATTCACATTAGGTTCAAGCAAGGCACCCTTTATTATTTGCAGCAAGGAGACAAAGCATGTAGGCACAAGGTTTGCCTGAATTACTGGCGATTAGTATGTATTTTTATACAGTTCTCTTCCTGTCACACAGAAAATGTTACTATTCTATTGCTGACGTAGTTAGACACAGCTTTCTGTATGTTCTATAGAAAATGTTACTAGACTTATTGCTGACCAAGTTAAATTATCTGATGTTTTGCAAAACATTTTGAGAAAAACAACCTAGCCTTGGGCTTATTTTAGTCCATTTCAACTTTTCAATTCTTCACTTGTACTGTTCTAATACATGTGTTACATTTTGTCTAGATTCAAGGTACATTTCTAGCTTTGGTAAAAGTAATGCTGACTATGGTTTAAACTTTCAAGCATCTATTGTTTTCTTTATCAATTCTTCTAGCAGCTGCATGCTTTCTCATGGCATAAGCAGAAATGAATATCTCTTTGTTAAGTTTCATGACATTAGCAGAAATGAAATGTCTCTTGTTATTTTCATGACATTAGCAGAAATGAAATGCTTCTTGTTAAGTTTCTAATAGCTGTGAAGATTCATGCAGTGTGAACAGAATAAATGTATTAATCCTTTTAAACCTTGAATGTACTAAGCATGCACATTACTATTACACATTTTTCTAACATTTCCCCCCTTTTAATACTTTTATTCTACTTTCAAGATAAGCATAAACATTTTTTTCTTCCCCTAACCTCTTCCTACTCAGGATTTGCAGTTAAGAGAGTCATTCAGTTTAAACTTATGAAAGCATTTTCAGTTTTTCAGCAAATCTTCAAGTTCAGCACCTTGGTATAAGGTTTCTGAAACTGAAATGTCTATAAAGTCTTTAATCAGACTTTTTATGCAGGGGATGCAGCAGCACACACATACCACCAGTAGGATTATTCCTACACAGATGGCAATCAGAATGTTCATCAGGATACTGCCCCACCCCCCCAAACAATTTCTGGACAAAGTCCATCAATGGATTTGGTCCTGGTTTGGTCATGGCTGACACCTGCTGAATTACCTCAAGATGGTTGTCTATCTCGTGTTTGTGGTCAGGAATATACGAACAACACTCCTCCTGGATTAAAGCGCATGTACCTCCTCTCACTGCTAGGATGAAGTCAAGAGCCATGTGATTGTGAAGCACCACTGTCCTCATGGCAGTCAGTTCATCAGTCACCAATTCTAGGGCAGAAAAGGTTGCATTGCTCATTATTTCGAGAAGTTTAGACAATTTTCTCAGCTCCCAGATTGATTTTGTTGCTCCATATGCTGGCAGTACACCTGCCCACAAGATAACAGTATCACTCAAGTCCATATGTGACAGTCCATTTTTCCCTAAGTCCACAGCATGATGGTTTTTCCAGCGCGCATTGATTTGCCCCACTGGATTGACAGGCTTCTTGATTTCTCGAACGTTCCGAATTTTCCCTTGAGGTAAAACTGCTGTGTGTCGTATGGCCGGAACCAGGTACCCCAAAAAACAACTGCCGGGCCAATTCTCAGGTAACCATTTATATGCTTTCCTACCACACATAAAGTAACAATCTTCTACTTTGGTAGTAACTTTGCTATGCCCTGGCTCTGCATGAAACATTTTTTTGTCGATTATAGACAGTTGTCTATAGAGGTCAGCATTATGTTTTACTTCACCAATTGTCCTATGCATCAGTTCAACAAATGAATCATAGCTTGTGTTGCAATAGGATCTGATGTTATCAGATTTAGTATAGCATCTATAGGGAACAGTCACATTGCAATTGTTCCAACCCACCTGAACTGTATCATTTTTGTAAAAACACACAGTTCCCTTCTGTCGAACAGACAAGTGCAATGCTACTTTATCTTGTGATGTGACATCTGATGTATCATAAATTAAGTTTTCCCAGGTCTTGTTGGCTCCTAGGGGAACTGAAGTTAACAGTAACCCCCCATATGCTGTTGGCAAAGCTGTGCAAATCCAGCAATTTGAAACATTAAAGGTCTCAGCATATACATATTTGATTGCCTGGTAAGTGTTAAAGTTTGGGTGCCACTCTGCACGCTTGTTCAGTTCAGTTTGTGTGGCTGAGAAAAGAAATGGCCACAACAAAAAGATTATTGTCACTAGTACAGTCAGCAGGATGATTATGCAATACTTCTGAGGAAACGGTTGTTCTGCATTTCTGTTTTCTCTGACTCTTCCGAGTAGGTGTATTTGGATCTTACTGGATTCCGTCATCTTTATTTCAGACACGTGCTCTTACTCTCTGCCCAATAGGACCTTCAGCACCGATGGTTTCTTCACTGGGGTTGAGACGGATCAGTCCTATTGATCTGACCCCCCCTTTGTAGCCAGACTTTGTGCTGAGGGCCTCAATGGAGAGGTAAGATTTTTGTCCAACTCAAAGTTCTTAACTAGTTTGCAGTGTGTCAGGTGTATCCACGAAGCTCATTCTGCTGTCTTGACTGCAGTGGGTGTTGAAAGAAGCACCTGGTAGGGACCTTCCCACCTTGGTGATGACCAATTCTTCCTCTTGATGTTTTTGATCCACACCCAATCTCCGGGTGTCACTGCCACTTCTGATGTCTCGGTTTGTTTTCTATCTGAAACAGAATTTGACTGCAGCAGATGTTTAGAACTCAACAATTTTTTCATATATTCAGCTAGTGTGAAATCAGCTTCCTGGTCTGCTGACATGAAAAGTTTCCACTGGGGTATATAATAAGCCCTTCCAAATAATTTTTCAAAAGGAGTCAATCCTTTTGCTGTAGGGACAGTTCTCATGCTCAACAGTGCCAGGGGCAAACAGTATAATCATTTTTTTCCTGTCTCAGCTATTAATTTTCTCAATTTGTTTTTTAATATACCATTATGCCTTTCAACTAGCCCTGCAGATTGTTGATGGTATGCACAATTATTTTTTAAAGAAATACCAAAATGCTTACTCAACTGCTGTATGGTTTAATTTACAAAGTGTGTACCATTGTCACTGTAGATCATTTCTGGAATACCAAACCTAGGAATGATTTCCTTGACAAGTACTTTTGCCACCTTAGCTGCATATGGATTTTTGGTTGGAAAGGCTTCCACCCATCTGGAAAACATATCTACAATGACAAGACAATACTTATTTTCACATTTGTTCAATTCTATGAAATCCATACAGATAGTGTGAAATGGATATGGTGGTGTAGGGAAACTCCCTTGCTTGGGCTTTATCGCCCCCTGTGCATGATGTTTGTTACAAATCTGACACATCAAACACAATTTTTTAGAGTAGTTTGTAAATCCGTATGTTGTGAACACCTGGTTCACCAGCTGTACCATCCCCCCTGTTGAGACATGGCACTGCCCATGGCTCAACAAAGCTGCATATCGAAACAAATTAGAGGGTAGTATCAGTTTCCCTTCTCTAGAGATGTACAGCCCCTTTTTGAGGATTGCTCCTTGTTTTATCCATCGTTGTTTTTCAGCTTGCGTAGTGAGTGTCTGCATTGTTTTTAACATATCTAAATCTGAAATCTCAGAGGGTTGTAATTGCTCATTTAAAATAAATACTTCTGTGGCTGCTTGTTTTGCAGCTGTATCAGCTCTCTCATTACCTTTTGAAATCCTATCTTGTTGATTGGTGTGAGCTGTGCATTTACAGATGGCTACTTTCTGAGGTAACTGAATAGATTCTAAAAGATCTAAAATAAACTGTGCATGATTTATAGGTTTGCCAGTAGATGTTATCATTCCCTGGTTTTTCCACTGTTGCGCAAAAACATGTACAGTAGAAAAAGCGTACTGGCTATCAGAAAAAAATGTTTACACATTTACCCTTTGCTAAGGTACATGCCTGTGTCAGGTCAATCAATTCTGCTGCCTGTGCAGATAAGTTGTGTGGTAAAGGTTTTGCTTCTATAATCCCAGTATCAGAGACTACTGCATATCCTACTAGGTTCTGTCCTGCAGGACCCCTTTTGCACGAGCCATCCACGTAGTATGTCACCTCGGCATCATCCAAGGGGACATCCGTGAGATCTTTTCTAGGTAGTGTCTTTTGCTCAATTACCTGCAGGCAGCGGTGCGGTGTGCCGTCTGCAGGGGTCGGGAGCAGAGTAGAAGGGCTTAAAGTTGTGCATTGCTCAATTGTCATATGAGGTTGGCTCAACAATATAGTCATACAGGAAAGATACCTAGCAGGGGAAAGATATGCCTTTTCTTGTAGTAAAATAATCGCGACTGCATGAGGTACTGTCAAAGTGAGAGGGTGGAACAAGACTACTGAGGCTGAAGCCTGTACTGCCATTGCAGCTGCAACTACTGCTTGTACACAGTGGGGTAAGGATCGTGCCACTGGGTCTAGTTCATAGGTTCATACTAGGCTATCTGCCCTAGGGCATTTATAAGCCTAGCCAGAGTGTGTTTGGCTTTCCCACCCATTTTAAATGAATTTTGCTATGCCCTTTTTTGAGGTTAGTATACTGTGGCTCTGTCTAACAGTGACACAGAAGTGATACCCAGGGTAAACCTACTATCTCCCATCCACTCATCAAGATTCCTCTTGAAGAGAGTCAATGAGGGACTCTGCCTAACCTGGACTGGGATTTTATTCCAGAGTGAAGGGAGCCTCTGGGTTATGAATCTGTCCCTCCAGCATGTCCTGTTTATTTCATTGCTGAGGTTCAAGTCTCTCGAGCGTGTAGCTCGATGGGATTTGGATTTTCTGAGGTGCAGCATGTCCATTAATTCCGGGTTGGACATGGCTTTATACGTCAGGCACAGATCGCCTCTGAGCAGGTGGTATGCCACTGAGTAGAGCTGGAGTTTCTTTAACCGGGCAGCATATGGCATCTGTTTGAGCCCTTTGATCCTCTTGGTGAGGTACTTTTGGGGTCTTTCCAGTTGCTGCAAGTGTCTGGTAAGGTACATCCCAAAAGGAGCATTGTACTCAATTATGGGCCTGATGAGGGATGAGTAAAGAGGCACGATGACCTCCCCTGATCTAGATGTGAATCCCTTCATGATTAGGTGGGCTATATAAAATGTTTTTTAACCACTTTGGCCACATGGTTGTCAAATGAGAGATTGCTATCAACTTGGGTCCCCAGGTCCCTAATTACTTCTTCCGTACTTAATGGATTACCATCTATGTGGTAATTTGTGGGCACTTTGTTTTTGCCAAAGGGGATGACTATACACTTTTTGGCGTTTAGCTTGAGGCCATGGCTCTGGCACCAGTTGTCTGTTTCTATGAGGCTCTTTTGGAGGATGCTTGTGTCGGCTGGAGAGTCGATTATGGCGCACAGTTTGCAGTCATCTGCGAACTTGGTCAGTCACAGTCCTTCCGTGTTGGCCTGTACCTCCGAGAAATATATACCGAACAAGAGAGGTCCCAGGACTGAGCCTTGTGGGATGCCACTTGTAACTGGTTTGGAGTCTGACATGGCTCCAGCAATTCTAACCATGTGAGTTCTGTCCTTGAGCCAGTTTGCAACCCATCTAGTGACATAGGGGTTTATATTTAAGCTGGTGAGCTTATCTATAATGCCCGAGTGGGGTATTGTATCGAAGGCTTTTGCGAGGTCCGGGTAGGCTGTGTGGACCACCTTCCCCTCATCAATGGCCTTGGTGACTGTTTCAAAAGAAATCAACCAGGTTTAAGAGGCAGGATCTGCCCTTAACAAAGCCAAACTGGGTAGGATCCAGTGTCTTTAGGTCCCCAATATCTTTATTTATGAGGTCCATGATGATCCTTTCCATAGCTTTGCAGACCAAGCTAGTCAGGCTTATGGGGCGATAGTTTCCAGGATCCGTTGAGGCACCACCTTTGTGGAGAGGGACCACTGTTGCTGTACGCCACTCTTTGGGCACATATCCTGTAGTAAGACTGAGATTGAACAGTAGTTTTATGTTTGGGTTTAGTTCTTCTTGGAGTTCATGTAGGACACAGCCCGGGACACCGTCTGGTCCCATTGATGCTGTGTTTTTTGCTTTGGAGAGGGCGGCTCTTACCTGAGCATCTGAGATGTCAGGGGGGCAGCACTCTGCTGGGATAGATATTTGCCCTTTTGGTGGGGAAGGGGGGGAGAAGTTTCCGCTGAACCTGTCAGCTAGATGTTGGCAATGTCTAGCTGAACCTGTCAGCTAGATGTTGGCAATGTCTGTGGGCTCGGTGTATTTTTTTGTCATTTTGGACTAATTCTGAGCATATCTGGGAATTCCCACCCAGGTTCCTAACATAACTAAAGAAAGCCTTGTGATTATCCTTAGTGTCCTGTGCAATTTTTCTCTCAAAGCTGGCCTTAGAAGATTTTATGAGTGCCCGTAATTTTTTGCTAATACTGATCAGAGATGCCTTCCCTTTTTGGGATTTTGCTCTATCATGTAGTAGCTTCCTCCTTCTATTGTATAGTTTGTTTATGGCTGGGGTCCACCAGACAGGACGCCTGTCTTTGGAGGATTGGGTCTTGGTTTTGTTTGGGACTGCATGATCCATGCATTCCTGAAGGTGTTCATAGAATGCGTTTATAAAGGATTCTGGGGTCTGGGACATATTTTCCACAGGCCCGGGGGCTTTGAAGGATTCCGCCTTGGTTTTGAGGAGTGTGACATTTGCTTTAGAGAAGTTTTTCACTGTGGTTTTCTGGGCAGGGGCTGGGGTCGGGATGTGAATAACTAATGAGATTAGTTTATGGTCTGATCTTACCAGTGAGGGATACACTTCTGGTCTGGAGCATAGAGTCCCCATGTTGGTGATGATCAGGTCCAGTATGTTTTCTCCTCTTGTGGGAGTGGTAACAAGTTGTTCCATAGCATTTGAGTTTATAAATTCTAGGAACCTTTGGGCTAGGGTGTTGGAGCTAGAGTAATGCTCCCAGTCTATGTTTGGGTAGTTGAAATCACCCAATATAATGGTGTTTGGAGAGACCTTCATATTTTCCAGTGTTCTCAGGAAGGCTGAGTGGGGTTCCTGGGTTTGGGAGGGTGGTCTGTAGCAGGCTATAAACCTGAAGGCAGTTTTACTCACTGTTGCTGATGTCTACCACAGAAAAATACTTCTGTTGAGGTTTCAAGTCATTCAACAGTGTGTGTGGGTCTGGTACCGTAGGTGCCCTTGGTATTACCGCATCATTTACGGCTTGTAAATCTTGGACCATACGCCATTCTTCATTTGCCTTTTTAACTGGAAATAAGGGTGTGTTACATGGTGAATAGGGAGATTCTACTAGTATCCCCTCTTTAAGTAAGGCTGCTATAATAGGCTTTATCCCTGCCTCCGCGTCTTTTCTTAAGGGATACTGTCTTTTTTGTGGTCTGAATGCTGACTTTGGCATGATAGTAACTGGTCCCGCTGTACGAATGAGTCCTACATCTGATTTTCCTGTTGACCAGAGGGTCTCTGGTATATTTCGTAAGGCATTTTCTTCCTCCTTTAATAGGAGTGTCAATCAGCTGTCCTCGCTAGATTGCAAGTGCACAGCTGGGTTGGTCTGAATTTTCCAGTTCAACTTCTGTATTGGTATTCCCTGTTCTGACAGTTCTAGTTCTGTCTGTTTCTCCCATCTCGTGACTTTTTCTCCTAGGTCTGCCCATTCTATATTTCTGTTTTTGGTTAAGCTAACATGTGGTAATCAATTAGATTTATAAAGTGCAAAGAACTCTTGGGGCAATGAACAGCTGGCTACACTGATGTTCATCATGTTTCACTGTTGCAGTCATCACTGTAGGGTTCTTCCAGCCGGCAGGCAGCCCTCGGTCAGCCAGAATCCCAAAGTCTGGGTCCGGCGTCGGCTGTTCAGTCATCCTCCCTGACGTCAGAGCACCAGGGGTACAAAGCTCCCAGCCGACGCCATGTTCTCCAGTCTTTCTTGCCGTGCGGTGGAAGCAGTTTGCAAGTGCCGGTCGGCTGACTCCTGATATTTTTGGTGCTTCATTCCGAAGACTTTCTTCTTCTCAAAGCTAAGTACCCCGTTGGGGAAACTTTTTTCGTGCTCCAGTCCGATGTCAGAAAAAGTTAATAATTGTATTTCATGTGGGAAGCAAATACCGCATAAGGATTTCCACTCTTACTGTATTCCTTGTCTAGGTCCTGACCACGACGTAGCTAGTTGTCGGTTTTGTGCTAGATTTAATCAACGTACTATTAAGCGCAGATACGATTTTGCTTTTCACTACTTTGGCAGGCGATTTAATTACAGTATGTCATCGGACATGCTTCCGACTACCGGAGTTCACAAAAGGCGCAAGGATAAGGACAGGCCTCCGAGGTCCAAATCAGACGACGGTTTACAAGTTGAGCCAGCTGCAGGTTCAGCCGTCATCAGTGAGGTGCTTTCGCAGCCCCTGTCGTTGGTCATTTCAGAACCGCCTGCCGAAACGGACTCCCACGAAGAGCCAACTAGGCCTTTGAGTACTTCAGGTGCAGGACCTTCAGACAATGCTCCCTCAGATGGGTCCAGAGCCTCTGTGCAGGTACCGGCTTCCGAGGGGGTTTTCAGGCCTATGCAGCTGCAGATAAAGGCAAAGACTCCTTCTAAAATAAAGACTCCAGCCCAGGCCTCCTCTGATCCGGGGCCTAAATCACAAAAACAAATGCTAAGGACTTATTAACTATGATCAGGGGTTCACATCCCCCTCAAGACAAAAGGCCAAGACAAGAGTTGGACTATGAATCCTCTGATCAGGCTTCTATCTCTTCAGTGTCTTCCTCTGAACAGGATTATACTTTCCCTCCTTATGAGGATTCTGATGCTGAGGAATCCATTCCTTCTGCTTCTCCCCCTGAGGATTTTTTTTTTTGGGGAAACTTTACATGACATGAGGGAACATTTTCACTGGGAAGGACAGGAGTACTCTGAATCTAAGAGAAGGCTTAGGGATTTCCTTTTTCTTCCCCAACACAGACCCCTGGCTATTCCTCCTATTTTGGATATTGTGGATGATGTCTTTTCTGAGGCTAATTTAACTCCTGACTCCTTTCCTCCAGCCCCTGCAAAGCCTGATAGATATTACAGAGTCCCTGACTCCCACCATTGTCTTTATAAAAATCCTACTGCTGATCCAGAAACCATTTCTCAGGGTCCTAAGGGTGTTAAGGCTGCCTCTGCTAAGAACCCTATTCCATCAGATAAGGATTCTAGAGCTTTGGAGAGATGGGGCAAAAAAGTGTACACTTCTGCTACTTTATCCATTAGGGCTTTAAATTGTCAATTTAGTATGCTAAAATATCAGCAATTTCTTCTGTCTGTTATGAAACAAAAGCTAGGTACCTTTTCTGCATGTGCAGATAGTAAGGAATTACACGACTTGATGCATGCTACTGAACAGGTGGGGAAACATACCTTGCACTGTGGTTTTGATGCTTTGGAGGCCTCATGCAGGGCGGCTGCCACTGGCTTGGTTATTAGAAGGCATGCTTGGTTAAAGGAACAGAATTTGCCTGATCAAGTGAAATCAAAGTTACTGGATGCTCCTGTTCAACATAATGTTTTGTTTGGGTCTAAGGTTGAAGAGGTGATAAAGAAAATGGAGGATAAGGCAAAATCCATGCAAATGGTTAAGGATTTCTTACTAGTTCAGCCCCCAAGGTTTAGCAGAAATTGGCCAACTAAAAATTGGTCCTTTCCCAGCTCGGACAGGCCTCAGAGGGGTAGATATAGGTGCCCCAGAGGGAGAGCTCAAGCACAGACATCTTATAAATCTAGACAGTGGAGTGCTTCCACCCCCAGGGGTGGAGAGGACAGACCTCAATCTTACAGGAAACAGGCTCAATGACTCCCCCTGCATGGCTCCAGGAACCTCTCTTCTGGAAGCCCCGCTAGGAGGAAAACTCTCTCTTTTTCACCGAAATTGGACTTACATAACCCAAGACAAGTGGGTTCTGGATGTAGTTTTAAGAGGTTACATATTCCACTTTCATACCTTGCCAAGACCAAATGGATGGCCAGATCTACCAAAACACCAATGGGCAGAGGCATTAAACCAGGTGGGATCCCTCATGGCTATGAGGGCCATAGAACCGGTTCCACAATCAGAGATGGGGCAAGGCTTTTACTCAAGACTCTTTCTAGTTCCCAGAAAACAAAATTCTTGGAGACCCATCCCGGATCTGTCAGTATTAAATACTTTCCTGGAGATACCAAAGTTCAAGATGCTTACTCTGCAGCAGCTCCTGCCAATGTTGAGCAAAAATGCATGGATGGTGACATTGGATTTAAAGGAGGCTTACCTACACATTCCTATCAGACAGGAGTGCAGAAGATACCTCAGGTTCAAGGCAGGCTCGACACATTACCAATTCTCTGCGCTGCCTTTTGACTTATCTACTGCGCCCAGGGTCTTCACCAAGTGCCTGGCACCAGTGGTAGCTTACTGCAGACTCAAGGGAATTCAAATTTACCTTTATCTGGACGACTGCCTTATTCAAGCAGACAGCAAGGATGTCTTATTTCGGCACCTGGAATTTGTTCAAAATCTACTCAAGTACCTGGGATTCACTGTGAACTTAAAAAAGTCAAATTTGACACCCACACAACAGATAACTTTCCTGGGTGCTCTTTTAAACACAACAACTCAGATGGCATTCCTGACATCCGAAAAACAACTTCAGTTGGCTTCAACTTTCAAAACCCTGGTGTTAATGTCTCAGCTAACTGCAAGGAAATTCCTGCAGGCTTTGGGTTACATGGCCTCCTGCATCCTTCTCATTCCAAATGCAAGACTGCATATGAGAAAGATACAATGGTACCTAAGAAGCGTATGGTCCCAGCATTGTCACAGTCTAGACACACAGATTGCTGTCTTGCCTTGCCTGCAAAAGGAATTCCATTGGTGGGCCATGGCATGCCTTCAAAACAAAGGGAAAGCCTTCAGTCTGCCTCCAGCCTACCAAGTGTTAACCACAGATGCCTCGGATTACGCATGGGGAGCCCACTTGCAGGGGAAAGGCCTGCAAGGTTTTTGGACAGAGGATCAGAAGCACCTACGTATCAATTTAAAAGAGATGTTAGCTGTGCAGAATGCCCTCTTGGCTTTCAGGGATATTTTACAGCCAGGACAACTACTGATACGGACAGACAACACCACAGTTATGTGGTACATAAACAAGCAAGGGGGTTCACACTCCTACTCCCTTTGCAGACTAGCCATGACTCTATGGAACACAGCACTAGCTTGCAAAGTGGACCTACAAGCTCAGTTCCTACCAGGGAAGCTAAATACTCTGGCAGACAGCCTGAGCAGGAACCTGTCAGACCCACATGAGTGGATGCTAGACACCCGAATATTCAAGATGATTACAGAAGCCTGGGGCTGCCCGGACATAGATGTATTTGCATCTCCCCTCAAATACCAGTTACAGACTTTTTGCACAAGGACATATCACAAGCTAGCATGGAAAGTGGATGCTCTCTCATTCATTTGGAGGAACCTCTCGGGCTATGCCTTTCCTCCTCTACCTCTTCTTCCACGGGTGTTATTAAAGATAAAACAGGACAAACCCAAGATGATTTTACTAGCCCCAAATTGGCCTCGACAGTTTTGGTACTCAACACTGATGAATCTATCCCGGGAGCCTCCTTGGATTCTACCTGAGATTCCAAATCTTCTGTCCCAACACCAGGGCCAGGTTCTGCACTCTCATATCAAAACTCAGCCTGGCAGTCTGGCGTATTCAGGGTCTATGATTAATCCTACCCTTTCCAAACAGTTCATGGATGTTATCTTAGAAGCCAGATGGCCTAGCACTAGAAAATCTTATGAAGGTAAATGGAAGAGATTTTCCACCTGGATGCATGCTCAGGATTCAGATCCTCTCATTCCTAATATTCCATTGATTTTACATTACTGACAGACATGTTACATAAGGGTTTATCCTTTTCCTCCATAAAAATACATGCCTCCGCTGTCTCTGCACATTACAATACAGATCCTCCAATTTTTTCACATCCACTTCTGAAACAATATCTCAGAGGAGCAAAGAATTTAAGCCCCCCTAGGACACCGCCCATACCTGCCTGGGACCTCAACTATGTTCTGGAAAAACTTACTCTGCCTCCTTTTGAGCCTGCTGCCACATCTGATATAAAGTGTTTATCATGGAAGACCGCTATCCTACTGGCTTTGACTTCAGCCAGGAGAGTCTCGGAGTTACAAGCACTCATGGCTGTTGAACCTTACATTATTTTTCATCAAGACAGGGTATCTTTAAGGACTAACCCTACTTTCAAGCCTAAAGTGGTTTCTAAGGTGGCTTTAAACCAAACTATTCACCTGCCAACTTTTTTCCCCAATCCACAAAATAAGGGGGAGAGGATCTTGCATTCTTTGGACGTGCACAGGCAGCTTCATTTTTACCTGGACAGAACCAAGGATATCAGGAAAACAGAATAACTGTTTGTTTCTTATGCAGCAAATTCCCAAGGCAAGGCTATTTCAAAACAGACCATTTCTAAATAGATTGCTCATGGAATCAGATTTTGTTACTCTCATCATGGAAAGCAAATCCCAGGTAAATTCAGGACTCACTCCACCAGAGCTGCTGCTACTTCTGCTGCCTTTCTCAGGGGAGTACCTACCAAAGATATTTTGGAAGCGGCAACTTGGAGTTGAGTGCATACTTTCTCTAAGCACTATAACCTACCTCTTTATTCTAAGTCCAGGGCAGGCTTTGCTTCTGCAGTCTTGCAAGGCCTTCTAGCCGCCCCTTCAACTCAATAACCTCCACCCTTTATCTCAGCTTTGGGATTCAACCCTACAGTGATGACTGCAACAGTGAAACATGATGAACATAGTACAGTTGTGTACACTTACCATAAATGTAGATGTTCGAGTGTCTTCACTGTTGCAGTCTGGGTTACCCACCCCCCTGTCCCCTCTTCTTCTTTCATTAGTGTGGTTCCCTGCTTCACTCTTCTTCTGAGGTGTATTTGCTACGGGGTACGGGGTTTGTTGTACCTTACTTTTAGCCTTTACTATTGGGCACCTGACATCTGGGGCAAGAAAAACTGGAGAACATGGTGTCAGCTGGGAGCTTTGTACCCCTGGCGCTCTGACGTCAGGGAGGATGACTGAACAGCCAACGCCGGACCCAGACTTTGGGATTCTGGCCAACCGAGGGCTGCCTGCCGGCAGGAAGAACCCTACAGTGATGACTGCAACAGTGAAGACCCTCGAACATCTACATTTATGGTAAGTGTACACAACTGTACTTTCCCTTCTGTGTCCCAGTACAGGTTACGCAATATCAATCTGTTTGCATGATTCTTAAATAATTCTTGCTCATATTCCTTATCAGGTCCTGGTGTATTACAGTAATACAGGGTACAGTGCAACAGGTGTTGTTTATCAATGTCAAGGGAGGGGAACTTGCTGATGGCTACATTCATTAATTCTTTGGTTACAGTCCCTGGACCAGTTGTAACCAAGTCCTGGCTGTACCAATAAAACATTTCACCCTCTGATTGCACTGCAAAAGTATCAATTTGTCGCTGTGCTTCCATACCCTGCATGGTTGGGACTACTGCTATACCAAATAGCTGCATGAGGTCTCTGCCCAAGAGGTTTACTGGGCATTTTGCAGAAACTACAATTTTGCTTTTCTGAGTCAATCCTGAAACTGGATAAGTTATTGCAATGTTACGGGAGAGAGGCTCCCGATACAGCTGTCCATTAGCTACTTTGACCAGTATGTAATCAGGTGACTCTGTGTTTTTTGGCAGTTTGGAGGGATGTATCAGGTTTGTGATGCCCCTGAGTCGCACAAGAATTTGACTTCCCTCCCTTCTACCAAGAGTGTAACTTCTGGTTTCGTGTCTGCTAAATAAAGCTCCAAGCTCAATAGAGCTAAGTCTAATATTTCATTTTCTTCATTGTCACTAACTTCCTGCACTTCCTCTACTTCCTCTATCACATTTTCATTTGTCCTTTCTTCGCTAGCCCCTTCTAGTGATTCCTGACTACCATATAGTCAGTCCTCACCCTCCTTGTCTTCCGTTGTTGCCTTCTTGTTTTTCTTGCAATCCCTTGCCAAATGTCCCCTTTTACCGCATTTAAAACATTCTCCCCTTTTCTTTCGCCCTTCAAAGTCCTCTGATCGTTGATCAGATTGTTTGTTTCCCAGTGCGTTTTTCTTGCCCTTTTTCCCGGACTGTACTACACAAACTTCTGCTCCATCTTAAACAGAAAATACTTGAGCTTTCTTTTTCTTTTGCTATTAAAATGCCTTTCGGCATGCCTAGCATATTCAAGTAATGATTGTAACCTGCTTGTACGATGGTCTACCATATGTTTTGTAATAAAACTGCTTATAGGTGCAATACTGCCCTTGAAAAATGCATTCTTTAACTGCTGCTCATATGGGGAATCTTGTGTTTGATCTTCAGGAACCTGCATTCCATAATGGTTATTAAAACACCCTAATAATCTAGCATAGTACCAGTCAATTGTTTCACCTTCTTGTTGGATGCATTGATTAATGCAAGTCCAGTCTGCCCTAGGTTTCCATTTTTCAGAGACCTGAAGACCTTTTACTCTGGTGTCTAATTCTGCGCTGCTATGTGGGAGGGGTCTTTGTGCAGCGTCACGGGGATTCCAGTTCCCACTAATCATGTACCAATCTGTCCCTACAATTTGTCTAACTACCATTTCTGTCTCTTCTCCATTTAAGTTATAACTCAGCCTCATTCCTTGTAAATCTTCTGAGAATTTTCTAAAATTAACCTTTGGATGGGGAATTCCCTCAGTGGCTTTCCTGATATCTTCCGGAGTCCAAGGTCTGTACACTAAAATAGTTGGGTCCTGATTGTCTTGACCTGCCTGAGGATTGGGTACTTCTGTAAGTGGGCATATTTCTTCCTCTTCACTTATAGATCGTGAATTCTTAACCATTTGCCATAACTTGATGCCTTCATCTGAGTTTACCTGCCTTTGTTCGGGACCTGGTCCCGATGGGATCTGTAATTTTAGTCAGTTTTAGTTTCATAATATCTCTATCTTCAGTGACCACAGGATATTGTGGGGGTGGACTAACCTGTTCACTTGCTTCATATTCTGGTAAGGGAGGCAGAGGTGCTGATACTATTACTAAGTTATTGTCCTCCTTATCTAAAAACATTGCTTTTGAAATTTTGTTCTTTTGTTCCCTACGGTTTACTTCCTCAAGCCACCTGTGTGCCTGAGGAATTCCTAATCAACGTTGCTTTTTTACCCGACCTTTGGAATCGGTTTTGAGCTGTTTGATAAGCGAGGATTTTTCTAATTTTCCTTCGAATTCGTATTTATTAACTCATTTTGAATAATATTTAATATTGTCGGCGTGCTGCGACTGCATGTATTTTGCGTCTTTCATTAATGGCGGATTTTGGGGTCTTTTTCTGCAATTAGTACCCATTTTGTTCTACCTTTTGATCGTTATGTAACTTTTCTTAATTTTTTAATGTGGTACCATGGATTTTGTTATAGTCTCTTCAGAATGACTGCCTACTTATTCTGTTTCTCCTGATCTATGACAAGACAGTAATCTTTTTTGTCCCTGACCTGTAAGAAAAATACAGTCTAACAAAAACAATACACATCTAGTCCCTGATCTAAAACAGAAAAAAGTAGATTCACCTTACCTGAGCCCACGTGATTGATCACCAATTTGTGGAGACCCGTCCTTCAGTCGCAGATCAGAAAGTGGCTGGCCTCTTTTGAACGACAATTCAGTCAGAGGACTTTCAATATAAGAAGAACCGATTTGGTTTCTTCCCCATACGGTTTCAACCACCTGGCCATCTGATCCGAGGTGAAGAGAGGGTTCCGGTCCGAAGGACCAATCTGTCAAAGGAAAAAACTTCAAAGACCAATTCACATTAGGTTCAAGCAAGGCACCCTTTATTACTTGCAGCAAGGAGACAAAGCATGTAGGCACAAGGTTTGTCTGAATTACTGGTGATTAGTATGTTATTCTTATACAGTTCTCTTCCTGTCACACAGAAAATGTTACTATTCTATTACTGACGTAGTTAGACACAGCTTTCTGTATGTTCTACAGAAAATGTTACTAGACTTATTGCTGACCAAGTTAAATTATCTGCTGTTTTGCAAAACATTTTGAGAAAAACAACCTGGCTATGGGCTTATTTTAATCCATTTCAACTTTTCAATTCTTCAGTTGTACTGTTCTAATACATGTGTTACATTTTGTCTAGATTCAAGGTACATTTCTAGCTTTGGTACAAGTAATGCTGACTATGGTTTAAACTTTCAAGCATCTGTTGTTTTCTTTATCAATGCTTCTAGCAGCTGCATGCTTTCTCATGGCATAAGCAGAAATGAATATCTCTTTGTTAAGTTTCATGACATTAGCATAAATTAAATGTCTCTTGTTATTTTCATGACATTAGCAGAAATGAAATGCTTCTTGTTAAGTTTCTAATAGCTGTGCAGATTCATGCAGTGTGAACAGAATACATGTATTAATCCTTTTAAACCTCAAATGTACTAAGCATGCACATTACTATTACACATTTTTCTAACACCATACAAAGATTATCTTTGCAAACATCAGTGGCAGCTTTCATTTCCCTCCGGTAGACAGAAACTTCAATAGCTGTGTGGGGCTGGTGAACCAGCCTCAGGGGTACACTGGGTTCTCTACGGTCACAAATTGAGGAAGAAAGAGGGCTTACAATAAGACATGCTGCTCACTGTTGCAGAAGATCACCCTTTCCTATGATGATCCTGAGTAGTAAAAAAAAAATTGAAATATTTGTTTCAGTGTATCATTCCAAAGAGATTTATTGGCAAGTACAAACTGTTCCTCTAGGACTGAGATTGTTTAAATAGTCGAATGATAGATAAGATGTGGATGCTTTTATTAAGGGCTGCAATGAGATTTTCTATAAGCCTTCTGGAATCCGACAGAGTACCTTATGCATAATATTGCTGCACAAATAGATTTGCTACAGAAATAAAATTAAGTTCTACTGCATGTACTTGAGATACATTTGCTCAAAAGAAATTTTCACTGCTATTTGCTTGTTTTAGCAAGTGCTCTAACTCCCAGTAACTCACCACCTATTACTTAACTATTCCTATCAGAACCGTGTTCCTAACCCTAAAAACTCCCACCCTGTGCCTAACCCTAAGGTCCACATCCCTCCTTGAACTTAAAATCCCCATCCCCCTCACTAACCCTAAACTCCCTACTTCCTAAACATAAAATGCCCTTCCCCCTCCCATCCAGAATCACTCCCAAAACCTAAAATCCCCATCGCCTTTCCTAACCCTAACATCCTTATCACTTCTTCAACCTAAAAACTTCATTCCCCTCCCATTCTGGAATCCTTTCTAAACATAATATCCTCTTCCCCATTCTGTCCATGATCAGTCCCTAAACCTATTATCCCCCTCCCCCTCCATTACCATAAAGTCTGTATTGATCCCTAAATCTAAAATCCCTGTCCCACTCCCTAACCCTAAAGTCTGTGCTATACTTTCCATCTCCTTCCCTAAACCTAACAGCATCCTCCTAGCTTGCCTTCCCCACTTACCTGGTCTATGACAGCCACTTGCTTCCGTTCATCTCCTAGGACATGAGCAGATAGTGCAGCACCTGCGTCACTGAACTCACATTCAAGTTCGAGCATATGAGCAGTTGGTTGGATGAGGTTGTTCAAGTCCCTGGCTGCAAGGTATTGGAATTCGAGCAGCTGGAGCTTGAGAAGTTGCAGAACACCCATAAAATTAAAGTGATTTTCAGATTTTATGATTTTTCCAAATGTGTATTTAAATCATTTATTTAAGAAATTCAGAACTAAACCTGAACAGAATATTCAGGTGAAAAAAGCTGAACTTAAAAAATAATGATAAAACTAATTTTTATAGTGGACAGACTTAAAATAAACAAGGAAAAAGCTAAGACATAACCTGGTTTTAAATGCATTGTGCACAATGTATATACTAGCATCTCTAAGTTAAATTCAAAAGTTTCAGAATAATTGACAGTAATAGTTTGAATTTCCTCTTTTTGGTGCAGCAGTTAAGGATAGAAAGATCACATCTGACAAAAAAGGCACATTGGTGCAAGGAGAATTGAGAGGAAAGTTTAGATGATGAGGCAGATTTCAGCAAATAAAAAAGAGGTGACACTGTATATCATCAGCTAGTGCATGCAGATAATGCTTTTGGTCTAATTAATAAAGTGATGACTGCACATCAGAGAGCTCTTGAATACAAGAAGCATGTCATGTATTCACTCTTTGACATGAATTCGTTTTAAGCCACCATTGGCCACTGTAAATTTACTAGGAAGCTTAATTTAATATGCTGTTTTATTTCACCTTCAAATAAGTTTGTTACTATTCTGAAGCTTTTGTACTGAAGGATTTTTATAACAAAAAAGAACTAATACTCTTAGTAGAGAAGTGAGGGAAATGTACTCACAAGCGAGGAGAGTGTGTTGAGCAGATGGAAAGAGTACTTTGAGGGGCTGATGAATGAAGAGAATAAGAGAGAGAGAAGGTTGGATGATGTGGGGATAGTGAATCAGGAAGTGAAACAGATTAGCAAGGAGGAAGTATGGACAGCTATGAAGAGGATGAAGAATGGAAAGGCTGTTGGTCCAGATGACATACCAGTTGAAGCATAGAGGTGCTTAGGAGAAATGGCAGTGGGTTTTAACCAGATTGTTTAATGAAATCTTGGAAAGTCAGAGGATGCCTGAAGAGTGGAGAAAAAGTGTTTTGGTACCTATTTTTAAGAATAAGGGTGATGTGCAGAGTTGTAGTAACTACAGAGGGATAAAGCTCTGACAGTGTTAATGGAGAAATTTAGAAAAGATCAGAAGGAGTTGCATTGTGTCTTTGTGGACTTGGAGAAAGCATATGATAGGATGCCTAGAGAAGAGTTGTGGTATTGTATGAGGAAGTGAGGAGTGGCAGAGAAGTATGTAAGAGTGGTACAGGATATGTACGAGGGTAGTGAGACAGTGGTGAAGTCTGCAGTAGGAGTGACAGATCTGTTTAAGGTGGAGGTGGGATTACATCAAGGATCAGCTCTGAGCCCTTTCTTATTTGCAATAGTGATGGACAGGTTGACAGACGAGATCAGACAGGAGGCCCTGTGGACTATGATGTTTCAGATGACATTGTGATCTGTAGTGAGAGTAGAGACCAGGTTGAGGAGACCCTGGAGAGGTGGAGATATGCTCTAGAAAGGAGAGGAATTAAGGTAAGCAGGAATAAGACATTATATGTGTGTGTGAGTGAGAGGGAGGCTAGAGTAATGGTGAGGATGCAGGGAGTAGAGTTGGCAAAGGTGGATGAGTTTAAGTAATTGAGATCAACAGTTCAGAGTAATGGTGAGTGTGGAAGAGAGAGGAAGAAGAGAGAACAGGCAGGGTGGAATGGGTGGAGAAGAGTGTCAGAAGTGATATGTGACAGACGGGTACCAGTAAGAGTGAAAGGGAAGGTCTACAAGAGGGTAGTGAGACCAACTATGTTGTATGGATTGGAGACAGTGGCACTGACAAAAAGTCAGGAGTCAGAGCTAGAAGTGGCAGAGTTAAAGATGTTAAGATTTACACTGGGTGTGACAAGGATGGACAGGATTAGGAATCAGTATATTAGAGGGCCAGCTCAGGTTGGACGCTTTGGCGACAAAGTCAGAGAGGCGAGATTGCGTTGGTTTGGACATGTGTTGAATAGTGATTATGGGTATATTGGGAAAAGGATGCTAAGGATGGAGCTGCCAGGTAAGAGGAAAAGAGGAAGGCCTAAGATAAAGTTTATGGACGTGGTGAGAGAGGACATGCAGAGGACAGGAAGAAATGGAAACAGATGATCCACTGTGGCGACCCCTAATGGGAATAACCAAAAGAGAAGAAGACTCTTAGTAGAGAAGTGATATTAACTAATGCAAATGTCACTATTTTTTCATAAAACTTAACCTTGGTATAAATAATGTAAAATAAAATCCAAGTAGTACTGAATATTATATGGCTTTCAATGGAAAGGCAAAAAAGTGTTTGAAACAGAAACTAAATCAGGTTTCTCAAATCTGCACACATTTGCAGTGCTTCCTGAAATGCTACTTCAGGTCAGGGATGCAGTACCTTATTTGTATCTCTCAAAGCTAAAAAAGTTTGATACAGAAAAATAAAAATCATTTTAATCCAAATATGAAAGATTTTGATTTGCTATGTCAGAAGAACTTTCAGTTTGGCATCATCTTAAAAAGGCACTACGGGGGAGGACAGTGTTTTAGCCAATATTCAAAAGCCTAGAGGAGAGAGGTGCAGACTATCCTTGGCAAAGCAGTGTGGTCTGCTGACCATCTCCTTCCATGCTGACAAATATTACACCCCATTAGAATGATACCAGAAACTAAGCCAATTATTAAATTCAGTCATCTTCTGTTCATATTGTGGCATCATCCTTGGAGAAGGTAAAATGCTGCTCAATGCTAGGCTCATACCAGCCTGGGACACATATTCTGAGTGCTTCATGATGTCTCTCTTCATATAGTCTAGGGAGGTACATGTCAAGTCATTTACACCCTCATGGATTATGACTGAGTCATACTGGTACTTGTGGCCCAATGAACTGAGTGTGTGAGTAATGTGGTGGATCCTGGCCCTTGATAAGCAACTGACTATGACTTTCTCCTTACTCAGCCCGGTGAGAGGGACATCAGTATGTCTCACAATGCAGTCTCCAATGACCAAAATGTTGGATTGTATGGTGGCTTGCCTTATGGGCTTAGAAGCAGAGGCTCCATGAGATGTAGCTGTATGTGTTCATGTGGGGGGATTTTTTTTTTTTTGAAAGAGTGCATTTGGGGAGGCTGATGAGTGTATTTATGTGTACTTCATGTAGGAGGTCATTGGGGGTTTAGGTAGGTTACATTTAAGTGCCTCAGCATATGCGGATCTATGTGTCTGCTTTAAACTGTGTGTGATGGGTACAGCATGTGTACTGCTGACAACCTGATTAGCATTAGGGGTACTTACGTATTATCGCAACCAGATTTTTGGTGTAATACCGTTTGCTTTTCAATGTCTACATGGTACAGAAAATACAAAGAAAACCAAACAGACACTGTTTTCTTTTATACTGAAGTTTGTTTAGGCAGGGTTATAACTTCAAAAATTGAAAAATTAATGTTTTAATGAAGGTGTTGCCAATATGAATTCTCGCAACCAGATTCTATGCCGGTCATGTTTTATTGCAGTTTCTTGGTTGGGCACTTCACAGTGGCTGCAAAGATATATGAAGAACAGATAACAGGGACTACTGACCGACAAAGGCAGACATACACAACAGGAGACACCAAAATAAAAGGTTATGACACGGTGAAGGAGTTACTTTTCGCAGAGCCGGGACAGCCGGTTGTTGTCATTTGCCATTACTTCCTGAAAGTCATTACGCACCCAGAAAGGAAACTCACACAAGGGAGAGTATTTTAAAAGGGAGATGTCATCTTTGAGGATGTAAAGTATGACATGGGGATGAGGACAGTATGTCACAAAGCAGGAATGAGATTTTCAAGCTTGTTACCTTGCGAAATTTCGGACAAAATCACTTGTACCCAGTAAGGCTTACGCTAACTTCCACACTCCCAACTGTACAATGATGAACAAAACAATACTCGCCAGATGCTAAATGGTCTTGGGATGCCAACCAAAAGTCCACCAAAAGTCAAAAAATCAAGCGAACCAGAATAAAAATAATCCAAAGATTTAATAAAACACAAACAAATCCAAGTTAAGCACTTTCACCAGTTAGATACGGGCTTCTTCAGAACTGTTATTTCAGTATAAATTGTTGCCATTTAAATAACATTTATGACACCAACTCTTAGGCTCCATTTAAAGGCACAGTATAACCTTACAATAAAACCATCCACATGAATACATAATCAATATGACCATTCACATATGACTATAAAAATTCCCTATATTAAAATATTGATGTCCTACCACATATAGTTCTGTTATTTATGCAACCTGAGCAACGGTTTAATAGAAATAAAGTCATTTAAACCTGGGGGGGTTGGAAGCGTCTGTAAATAGTTGCCACCAAACCTCTTTATATGACAATAATTCCTTAATGTCTCCCCCCTTGGGTCACAGTGGCTGCAAAGATATATAAAGAACAGATAACAGGGGCTACTGACAGACAAAGGCAGACATACACAACAGGAGACACCAAAATAAAAGGTTGTGACACGGTGAAGGAGTTACTTTTCGCAGAGCCGGGACAGCCGGTTGTTGTCATTTGCCATTACTTCCTGAAAGCCATTACGCACCCAGAAGGGAAACTCACACAAGGGAGAGTATTTTAAAAGGGGGATGTCATCTTTGAGGATGTAAAGTATGACATGGGGATGAGGACAGTATGTCACAAAGCAGGAATCAGATTTTCAAGCTTGTTTACCTTCCGAAATTTCGGACAAAGTCACTTGTACCCAGTAAGGCTTACGCTAACTTCCACACTCCCAACTGTGATTCGCAACTGTATGTATGGCTATTTCACACCATTGGCTGACAAAGAACGTTCAGTGGGCAGCCTTGCAAGAAGTGACACGCTGCCAGTAAAGAGCATGAAGAAACAATACAGTATGTTGTGTACTTTGTGTTGATAGCCCTCCGGAAAACAACCTGTTTTGTTAAAGAAAACACACTGTATTCCATTTCAAGCACATTTACTAATATATTTACTGATCGGGAAACAGCCACTGTTAGCGCAAAAATCTGGTTGCGATAATACGTAAGTACCGCGTTAGGAGTGCTTTTATGTGAGAGCCTCCAGTGACACTGCTTAAATACACCTGTCACATACCATATCAGTTTGTTTGAGAATTAACTGGTTGTCAGTAAATATGAGGCAATTTCTACATTGCCTCATGATGCCCATATCCACCAAGCTGATAATGGAGATAGTTGCAACTCTGGGGGCAGTGCTTGTCACTGCAAATTAGTTTCCCTGTGTGCAACTAGGTATTGGTGAAATTTCAAGGGTGCTTATACAGGAAAAATGTCAACTCAAGGTGTTTGCATCTATATGGGGCACTGCCAAACATATGAGGGGAAACTAATAAGTAGATTCTAATGATGTGTGGATAAAGTATTTGGGTAGATATTCTGACATTAGCAGTGGCGGCTGGTGACTTCAAATCAAAGGGGGGGCTGCAGGAGACAGCTGAAAAGGGTGGTGCTAATGGGAAGGGGTGTGGCCAACTAGAAAGGGACCGAGCCATGCTCAAAATCACAAAAAATGGGACTTTAAATACGCTGCCCTGGGTGCCAAACTGTCATAATGAGAGCCCAATCAAGACAAAATGAAGTGGAGAAGAAGAAAAAAATATTTCAGTGCATTGGCTACATGACAGCTTACTTAAAATCTAGATGGAAACAAAAAGGTTGTGAGGCATGAAAAAATAAATTACTTTTTAAATACATTACTGGAATGCCAGCCAAATCAAGTATAAAAAACAAGCAGCACTCAATTCAAACCACTCCACTTCTCCTTGCACTGCAGTTCTAACTATAATTTATATTCAGCTTTATAAAAGTAACATGCAGCCAACATGCATTTTCTGAATAATAAGAAGTATAAATCAACTATAAAAATCAAGGACTGATGAAAAGCCTCTGTACTTGAGTCTACCTTGTCTGCACACTTATACTGCATAACTGCTCCTTGCCTTGCTTGGACACATCCAAAGTCACTAAATGGGGGAATGGGGTACAACAAGTATGTCACAATTTGAAATGTCTCTGGCTGATGTTGCTGGCCCTGACACATTTGTCATACTCTCAACCTTAGAGCAAGAAATCTGGACAAAGCCTGACATAAATAAGTGGGACAAAGGCCCAATAAAGACAATTTTTAAATATTGTTCTTACAAACTTAGAAAGTTAATAAAATAGGAGGTCTTGCATTAGTATGAATTTTCTGAAGGGTATGAAATCTGAAACTCAAATGTTATAGCAATAGCCCACGCCTGGGTGTGGGTAATACTGG
The DNA here is from genome assembly GCF_019279795.1 of Protopterus annectens. NCBI lineage: Eukaryota > Metazoa > Chordata > Ceratodontiformes > Protopteridae > Protopterus > Protopterus annectens. The sequence continues at coordinate 401,406,059 of NC_056730.1, read as the reverse complement.
ATTTACCCATGGTTGGCGTCACCCTCGGGACCAAACAAAGCCAACCATGGGTAAATCCAGCATTACCCACACCCAGAAGTGGGTTATTATATATTAATGACATTATTTAAGAAAAGAAATAATTACTTTTCTTAAATAATAGCATTGTATAATGCCTCTTTACTGCCCTTCCGCAGCTGTCTGGTATTCTGCGGCAGTTCTGATGTACTGCGCACCTGTTGCTTTTTTTACTGTTTCGCTATGTTAAATGGGTTTAACATAGCGAGACAGCTTTAAAATAAGCAACGGATATTTAATATAGCGAGACAGCTTTAAAAAAAAAAAGCAACGGAGATCGCAAGATCTCCGTTGCTTTTTACACACTGTGTCGCTATGTTAAAGGAGTTTAACATAGCGAGGCAGCTTTAAAAAAAGCAACGGAGATCTCCGTTGCTTTTTTTAAACCTGTGACGCTATGTTAAACTCTTTTAACATAGCGCGACAGTGTTTTATACTAATGGAAAAAGGTAGTATATTGAGGGATTTACAACGGGCATGCTGGTTGGGCTGGCCAATCAGCGTGCACGTTTTAGGGGAGGCATTGTATAATTGTCATTATTTTCTAACCTCAGTCTTTAATGATGTGCACTAATTTGCTAGAAAACTACAATTTTATGAAAAAAATGGACCAAAAATGTGATGCAAAAATCTGTATACACACACTAGACTTAGATATAGGAATATATGCCTTTTTAAAAAGCAACACATCCTGCATACCTTGGAAAAAAAGGGAATATTCTGAGAAATGGAAATCTCAAACTTAGTCTATGTAAATCCAGATTTTTTGGCCAGTCTCCACATTACAAGACTCACTAATATGGGTCAAGACCTTTCAAATGGTTACTGATACAGACATTCTGTATAAGACACTCAAAGAGTTTCAGAATCAAAACCAGAAGAAGGAAGTTGGTATGAAAGCTACAACATGAGACAGTATTTGGTTATAGTTAGATAGTAAAAAGATTGAGGGCCAGATTCAGGAAGGCTTACACGGAGTTTAAGAGTAGTGTAAGCCTCCGTGTAAGCCTCCTGATTCAGCAACAGCCCAAATCTCCGTGTAAGAGACAGCTAACATGTCTCTTACACGGAGTGGGCGTGGAAATGCTCAATACCTCATTTGCAGCTCCAAGATATGCAAATGAGGTATGTGAGCGATCCACGAAGCCCAAACCAGTCCGTGTAACGGACGTGTTAGCTGCAGAAATGTACTCAGCTGAAAACTGAGTACATTTCTGCAAAATTAAAAACGGAGCTATGTCAGCTCCAAATAAAGGGTGCATTTGTTACAGAAGCATGCCAATGGCCAAATATGTGGCCATTGGCATGTAAAGTGTTGCAAAAAAAAGTTATATAACTTTTTTTTCACGGATTTATGTGTTTAACTGTAAGCACACCTGCAAACGGGTGCGCTACCTAAAACTGAAAACCGAAGCTTATAAGCCCACAATTGTGGGATTTATGTATTACATGAAATGTCAATGGAGGGACTTGCAGAGCAAAAACAATATGGCCTCCGTTTAGTGGTTGTCAAGGGGGGGAAGCTCCGTGTAAGATATGTAACTAAGCATTACTAGGCAATCCTATGTAAATGAGGGTTACAATACTGAATCACACTGCCACATAGGTAATGAGCACTTTCTGAGTAGTGTAAGAGTTAGAGAAGGGGGAGGAACAGAGTAAGAGGTAGGTGACATCATGGGGGGGGAAGGATATAAAGAAATGTACCAGATTGGAGGGCAATGTAAGGTAAGAGATGACAGACAGACATCAGGGAGGGAGGTGTGTCCCAACAGAACACTAGGAAAGTGAAGAAATTGAGGGCATACGCTATCCCTACACTCAAAGTTTCTTGATATACGTGCATGCCGCAGGTGAGGCAGGTTCTACATGTGGGAGCGTGTTGCAAACTGTTTACAACGGTTTGCGCTGGCGCACGTGTGTAAGGCAGTGTGTGTGCATTTTAGCATGAATCAGCCTAGCTAACACCGTGTAAGGATGTGTGCGCGCGTGTAACACTGTGTAGGGATGTGTGCCGCTCAAGTGACTGTGAGCGTGTTTAAGCTGGTGTGCACATTGCTCCCCTCAGGAAACAGAGAGGAAGCAGGAAACAACCAAAATACAGGAAACTGCCAGGAATACTGGAGGAGTTAATTGGAGGAAACAATTAGAAGCAGGGAATTACACAGGCAGACTAGAAACCTAACACAGCACTTAAAACACAACAGAGAGCA